>NW_007252972.1:686526-751367 GCF_000164805.1 Carlito syrichta | reverse complement strand
AGGCTGCGGTGGCCGGGAGCGGCCACTGCACTCCAGTCTGGGTCACAGAGTGAGACTCCAGCTCAAAAAAAAAGGTAGGGAAAGTTTATATATATGGACATTTTGTTTCTTTATTCATGATTAAAAAAAATTAAGTGCTGATGTGAACTCACTCCCATCTGTGGAATCAGGAAAGGATAAAGGCAGAGCTATGGTAAACCATTAGCCACGGGGGCCAGGGATTCGAGGAAGCCATGTCCCCACATGGCCACCAGGCTGGGAGAGACTTCAGTGGTGCGCTACACCTGCCGTGACAGATAAGGGCCAGGAAGTGGAGAGCACTGTGCTACCTATTTAAAATATGAATTATGAACTTATGAACTGTAACAGAATGAGAAGATCAAACATCCATGTAGTGTATAAGATTTTTGTGCTCACTGCCATTCTTTTTTCTTTGTCTTTCAGCTCCAAATTCACCAGCTTTGCCTACTCTGTGAAAATGGATCTGGGTCCTTTGAATGTTTTCCTTTGCCAGCAGGCACTGGAGTGTTGTCGGCAGACAGCAATGGAGAGACACTGCAGGAGAAAACATGCTTGCTTCCTGACTCTGCTCAGCAAGTACCGTGGGTCTCGGAATCTCCAGGGCCAAGTGTGTTTCGATTATTACAAAATACCAGATGATGATGTTTACAGGTTGAGCTGATGTATCAGGATGATAGAACAACAAGGAAGGCATGCTGACCATTCGAAACTTAAAGATGAAATTCCTAGGACAGAAGCTGACTTTGGAGAAGTAGAATCCATGAGATGGGGTAAATGAAAGGTCACCGTGGATGGAGTCCCTGCAGTCAGCAACATGTGGCATGGGGCTCCAACCCAGGCACCAGAGGAGAACCCGTAGAGAACCCACGCTGGCTGGAGACTGCTTCCTTTTGAGCCGGATAAAACTAAAAAATCCTAGAAAAGTGTGAAAATGGGAAAAATCTCTGAAAACTCCGGAAGGTGTATGCAGGGAAGAACGAATGGGAAAACATGAAAAAGAAGAAATAAGAATATCAGGCAATGAAGATGCACATTCAAATGATCGTTTGTATAGTCCTGATGCTATAGTGTTTAATCTTACTTACAGGGCTTGAAATCTGATATTTAAACATAGAAGCTTTAATTAAGCATTAGATTTATATCAATAAGTTTGTAATCTTTAAGTAAGTGTTTTGGAAAATGTACTTGGTTAAATCCATAAGTTTTAACTTATGATTGTCTTAGTGTTATGGGTCAGGACTCTGGAAACAAGGAATTGTTAAATTGTGTTTTTAAACAATTTAAAGCTATCATTTTTAACGTTATGACTTTCAGGCTATCTTTTTAAGTGTTGTGATTTTCCCTTCCTTCTAAACATTGCAATTGTCTGCCGCTTCCTCTGGAAAGCTGTAAAGAACATGTTATAAATTCCAGAATGTTATCTACAAATGTCAGCATGATCGGGAGACTTTGAGTCATGTCAGTGGTCATGTACTAGAAAATGTTAACATATATCTTGAGTTGTGCTGAAACTGCATGTAAACTTCTTAATCTTAACTTGGGGTGGATGAAGGGCTATGAATTTTGTATGTAAATATTGGGAATAAGTTTGTGTTGCTTTGAGCAGGTTTTTGGTAATGGTGCCGACTCATCCCCCTGCAACCTGGTTGAAGAAATTAAACCTCCTTTTCTCCCAGTTTCTGCCTCTCATCTTTGATTGACTGTGAGGGATAGCAGAGGGTTTGTCAGACTGAATGAAAATATTTGGTGACTCCGCCAGGACCACTGCTACCTACCACTGGCCAATATCGATGGGGTGGTTCACCGGAGACTCCCTGCCAGAGTGCTTTTGCTCTGGGAACCCTCTGAGGGACGTTCCCATTAATCACAACCAAAGTCCCTCTGTGAAAGGCTGGGAGATAATGGGATTTGATGCAAACACACTCATCCTTGGAGTGGATGCCCTCGTAGGTAAGCCAAACTGAATTGTAAACCAGGAGTTGGATGCCTTCACATTTGGGTCTAGTGGACCAATTTGCACCCAGGAAGCATAGTCCCAACTCATTAGTGCTTGCATTTGAGAATGTCTTTTGTATTTGTGAATTGTTAGACCCTGGGATTTTATCAGAAACAACTTGCTCATTTGCGTAAAAGGCATGCTGAGTTTTCTAAGATTCCAGCCAGTTAGATCCCAAAGCCTTTTTTTGTGCATACATTTTAAACAATGGTTAACCTGCAACTATTAACATAAGTTAGCTCTAATCAGTTTACTACTATTGCATGGCTATAAGTTTCTAAGATAAATGTTGTTAAGTCTACACCTGTGTGTGTGTATCTATGTGTGGGTGCAAGGATTGGTGGCAAAACCCCGTAGAAAGGAGGTCCTTCTCTACTATGAACTTGGGCTCCAGTCCAGGTCAAAGATAAGAGGCACTCTCCCTTTCAGTCTGTGAAAACAGGCACTTCAGATTACTGAGGGTCTTACAAAGGTGTCAGGGGAAT
The DNA here is from genome assembly GCF_000164805.1 of Carlito syrichta. Taxonomy (NCBI): domain Eukaryota; kingdom Metazoa; phylum Chordata; class Mammalia; order Primates; family Tarsiidae; genus Carlito; species Carlito syrichta. The sequence goes on along the minus strand of NW_007252972.1, from coordinate 748,865 downwards.
TGTCCCCATGACATGCAAGGGCCTCATAGGAAATTCCACAAGCATCTAGTCTGGGAGCTATGTTCCATCCAGGGGGTGCAAGTAAGGATTGATCATCTGGCACTCCAGGGCTCTATGATTGCCTCCAGCATTTAATGGAAAAACTGAGACACATAAGAGGAAAAGAGATGACCGTTGTTGTCATGGTCAACAGGAGCTCTCTCTAAATGCTACACATTCTTGAGCTGCCACACTACTTTATTAGCCCACCCTTCATCGTCAATAGGTTTCTTTCAAAAGAAGTCACTCCCCTCTCAGTGTCTGCATCTAGTCTGTCCTCTGGAACTGTCAGTTGTTTTCCAGTCTTAAGGACTACTGTTGTGTATGTGAAACTAAATTTCAGTGCTCAAATGGTTAACCTACAAATATAGGGTTAACTAAAGTCTTCTAAACTCTCTATTTCTATTATTTGTCTTTTCTGCTTGCTTTGAATTTGCTGGTAACTAAGCTACTGGTGTTGAGATAAAACTCAGTTTCAGGGCTACTTGGGAATTTGTTTTCCTTATACAATTCAGCCAGTTCTAACTGAAATATAAACATTGAAAACTCATTTGAAACTTAAAAGTAAAAAAAAGAAGAAAAGTTTTAAAAATAGAACTGCCATAGAAATTGCTTTATATCAATTTTGTTCCATAGCCTTTATTGGATTATCTACCAGTGCAAACAAATTTTAGTCATGCAAACAGGTTCCACTTTTGTCAGGGATATAATTTAGATTCAAGTATCTTTTGTAAATGGTGTGTTAGTTTGCTACTATTTCATGGCTAGAATTCAGAAGTAAAAGCTGTTGGGGTTTTGTGTATGTTTCAATGTGTTTATATATATGTACACGTTATGACAGGAGCAGTGGCTCAAGCCTGCAATCCCAAAACTTTGGGAGGCAGAGGCAAGAGGACTGCCTGAGACCTGGGGTTCAAGACTAGTCTGGGCAACTTAGCCAGACCTTGTCTCTATAATAAATTTTTAAAAATTAGCTGGGCATGGTAGCACACATCTGTGGTTTCAGTCTCACAGGTATGAAAATATGTTTTTGGTAAGAAAGGTTGTAAAGAAAATAGAACAATCTTGTATATGAAAAAATTTCGTCCTAAACTAGAATGACTGGCTATTTAAGAAAGAGGGAAGTGTAGGGCAGAAGAGAGTCCACACATGTCATAAATGGTCTGTGTGAGTTGTAATAAGGCTGGTGAAAGGAAATTTATGAAAGGAATTTTGTGTATGATTAAGTTGGCTACAATTACAAGAAAATTATTTATATTAGTCTTTCTAAATTTTGTTCCCCTATGGTAAAACACGGTTTTCTTACAGTGTTAATTTTCTCTTAATAAAATTACAAGGGGTTTTGATTTTTAATCCTATAACTTGTTTCCTTTTACAAACTTTTCAAACTTGTATCTCAGAAATTCAACTTTTATTATGTCTCACTGCTTTCAGCTTTTTCTTCTTTTGAAAAGGCCTGAGATAATAACTCTCCCCTTCAACTGTTTTGTTGGATTCTATAAATTTTTTTCCCCTCCAGTTCTGTTGTTACGTCCTGATGTTAAAATTTTTTTATCTTAGGCCATGTGCAGTGGCTCACACCTATAATCCTAGCACTTTGGGAGGCCAAGGTGAGAGGATTGCTTGAGCTCATGGGTTTGAGACCAGCCTGGGCAACATGGTGAGACCTTATCTCTACAGTAAATCAAAAAATTAGCCAGGCATGGTGGTGCGTGCCTATAGTTCCAGCTACTTGGAAGGCTGAGGCGGAAGGATTGCCTGAGCCCAGCAGGTCAAGGCTGTGGTGGTTGTGAGCATGCCACTGCACTCCAGCCTGAGTGACAGAGTGAGACTCCACTCACACACAAAAATTTATCTTGAAAGGTTTTTGATTACTCAGGAAAGCTAAGCTTTAAAAAGATTAAAGTTTTTGCATTCATGTAACTTTTGGTATTGCTTTTAAGGTTTATCACCATGATTAAATGAATAACTATTATTTTTACAGTAATCTGTGATTCTATTTTAGTAAAATGTTCTGAGCCTTTTATATCTTTAGTGAATGTTCTATTAATTAATCCTTGTACTTTTAAGTTATAGGGCTTTTGGCTCCTGGGATTAGAAAAATAAAAGCAGAGACTCTTGTTAAATCCCACCAGTTAGGGCCTAATCTTCAGATCCAAGAGAAGTTGACAATAGAAATGAACTGCCTTTATGAGACAAAAGTCTAAAAATTAAAATTATTCAATCTCTCTATGCCTATTGACTATCACAGAAGAGGTGGATGTGTATGACTGTAAGGAATAATTTTTGAGAGACAAAATTAATTCAGAGTTGCTTTGAGAGAAAATTAATTCAACACACTGGTGCAAGGCCAATATCTGAGGCCCTGTGTCAGATTAACAGTTTCCTTGAAGCATTGCTCTGTTCTCTAGCAGAGAGTTATACAAGTTATAGTAAGTTTATAAAAATCTTATCTTTTAGTCAAACTGATAAAAAATTATATAGATTTGTTTATAAGGTGTTATTAGAATTTGCTTTAATGTTAATGATACATGAATAAAAAGATATAATTCGGTTTTATTTTTCAAACAAAGTTTTCTTATGATTTTAAGAGACAACAAAGAATTTTTATTTACTTTTAGGTAAGCTGAAAAAAAATTATATATACAGAAAGAGGAAAAAGACAAATTAAGCCTGTCCTTTCCTGTTTTTCTTGGTTCTAACTGTTAAAAATAAAAAATAAGTTTCCTCTATCAAAAAATAAAGGTTTTTGCTTTAAATTTTTTTGAATTATTATTTTTGCTAAAGAAAGGGTATTTTACAATGACCTGTGATCCTGTGTTATAATCATATTTTTAGAACCTGTAATATTTAAAAACCTTTCCAATATCAAAATTTAATTTCTAAATTCAATCTTTCTGACATCCTTAAGTTTATTTTTAAATATTAAGTTTACTGAAGTCCAAGAGAGATATAGTTGGCTTGTTTAATATGTTACAATTATACAAAATCATTGTTGAATATTTTTAAAATGCTTATCTTTGTTTTGTTTTTGTGGGGTTTTTTTGGATATGACCTTTTATTTTTATTCTTTCACATATTTTACTCAAACCACTATATAAATGTTTTGGAAATGTTTCATATTTTACATTCAAGTCACCATTTATGTAGAACTGTAATCATAATTTTTACCACTTGGACTTTGACACTTTGAGTATATAAATTGTGTTCCATGTTTCCATGCAATAGTACTGTTATCAGCTCAATCTAATTTTATATTTATATCATACATTTTGTGTTGATTTATTATATTCATAATTATGTTGGCTTGACTGTTTTCCAAAAAGGACTAGTCAAGATTATACTGTCTTGTTGTTTCCACAAAATGCTTAACTTTGTTTAAATTATACCCAAAATTGTATGGCAGTTCTATAATTCTGATATGTTTCGGTATATGTTATCAATGATGGTAATAATTATGATGTTGTTGTATGTTACAGAATAGTTAGGTTTTCTTGTCAGTTGTGCTTTTGATGGTGGCTGTCTTGAGCGTTTTGCCAGGCATAATTATGGTTTTCAATCTGTGACCAACTATAGAACCTTGCTGGGTGCTTTTGGGCTTTTGTGCTGCAAAGTGAGGGGGAGTCAAGTTTAAGCCACATCTCACCTGACCACATTTCTGACCATACCTAGACTTCAAACCAGCCCACTGACACGGCCTGTGATTTAAGAAGTCACCTGGGGTCTGGCCAGTTTCCAGAGCAACAACTGAGGCAGGTATCCTTTAGAAACACCGAACCAGGCCAATCCTCATGGACTCTGAAATAACTCTCACTTTTACACTTGTCACTATGTTATCTGTATATGTCTCTTGTGAACGCTATGCCGGACACAGGAAAAAGGAAAGAACAAAAATCAAAGTTCTCAGTCACGATAGCTTGTAATATGGGTCTGATCCAGGATTTTTTTTTTCAGACTAAACCCTAGGCCTGACTCCCTCTTGCCTTTAAACAATTGGCTATATAGTCAGGTTAAACCATATCCTTCTCCCATAATCCAGCATCACTGATGTGATAACTGCTGCTACCAAGTGGACAAGTCTAGCTGTATTCTTCCTCGCTCCATGGGACTTGCCAGGTAAATGGGACACACAAACCCTAGGAATGACTTTCTTAGTAACGTGGGACCTACTGCTGTTTATTAGCTTACCTATGCATTCTAAAGAATGATGGTTTGGTCAATAGAGGAAACTCAGGATTAAACTTGACCTTTTTCTCACACCCAAATTCTTAACTAAAAACTTGGGAACTCACTGCCTAAAAAGGGTTTTATTGCCCTATTATGTTATATACTGAAGATTGTTTTCCAACATGACTCTGGCATAACATAATATAACAGACTTTAAAAAAACTGAACGGACCAGAGAATCTTTGGTAAATGGCTCCTGGATGCTGAAAACTGCCCCCCAAATCAGACAACAAGCCACTTAGTTACAGCAAACATTAAACATCAGACTCCCTTCTAAATGAAGTCCTCGATGAAACTGTAGACTGGTTTTCTAACTTATTCTTATGAATCCCCTCTGGCTTAAAAAATATCTTTTCTGGTGTAGGTAAATTAGTAATAACTCTTTTTATATATAAGCTATTGTTTTATGTATTTTTTAAATACTATGTCTCCTGTATGATTAAAACCCCTAAATTTATGGTCAAAGCAGTACATAATGCAAGAAAAACAGAAAAAGAAAGCTGTTCAAATGTTCAAATAGAAAGGGTCAGCCATCCCATGGTAGAAATCATGGGTGTGACTGACAGTGGGGAATGTTATAGGCCAAGACTCTGGAAACAGGGAATGGTTTCAATTGTGTGTGTGTGTGTGTGTGTGTGTGTGTGTGTGTGCGCGTGCACTAATAATTTAAAGTTATCATTTTTAAAGTTGTGACTTTTAGGCTATAATTTTAAATGTTGTGACTTCCCATTTCTTCCAAATGTTTCAATAGTCCGCCCCTTCCTCTGGAAAGCTGTAAAAGAACATGTATAAGTTCCAGAATGTTATCTAAAAACGTCAGCATGATCAGGAGACTTTGAGTCATGTCAGTAGTCATGTTCCAGAAATGTCAACATAGATCTTGAGTCATACTGAAAATGTGTGTAGGCATCTTAATCTTAACTTGGGGTGGATGAAGGGCTATGAATTTTGTACGTAAATACTGGGAACAAGTGTGTGTTGCTTTGAGTGGGTTTTTGTTAATGGTGCCAACTCATCTCCCTGCAACCTTGTTGCAGAAATTAAACCCGCTTTCTCCCAGTTTCTACCTCACATCTTTGACTGACTGCAAGGGATAGCAGCTGGTTTGTTAAACCAGATGAAAACATTAGTAGGGAGTGAATGTAATGTTGGTAATGTTGACTGTTTAATGCTTTAGAAGGTAGACTATTTAATAAATTCACAAGATTAATAAACTGGGTTTAGATAAAATACAAATGCTAATGCATATACCCCTCCATGCACAAAAATACCTCCGAGATGAAATAATCTGTTAACAAATTTCTCTTAACGTCCTTAGCTGAACTAGCTAAGATGAAAGGGAAATCCCAGGACGGAACTGGGCAGGGGCAAAACCAGAACCCTCAGCATGTGGCCAGATGCTCCAGCCTTCCCAGGGCCCAAGGCTATCCTCCCAGGTTGAAACTGGGCATCAACCAGGGCTCCCCACAGGAAAGACTGGCCCTGAGGTTGAGGACCCTCAGGAGAAAGAGGAGCCTCAGCAGAAAACAGGAACCTTGAGAACTGGACTGGAAACCCTCTGAGGGCAGGCATAGGAACCAAAAGAAAATTTGTCTCTGAAGAAAGAAAGCAAAAAAGAAACACACATTTTCTTGAGGAGTGATAGCCAGGGCCTACAGTCACATGAGGATTTAGAGTTTGGATTTACACCACTGGCATTCTATGGGGACCTCAAAGTTGCAAAATTAACGTGAAAATTCATTCCAAATCCGTAGCAAACACAAAGACATCCTGAAATGTGTCATCCGGAGCCCAATGCAATGGGATTCACAGAGAAAGCCCCACAATGCAACACAAAAGAGAAGAAAGGGAAAAATCCACCATGAGCAAGAGTTGGGAGGCACAACTAATGCAAGATTGGATCCTCAGGAATTTCAAAGAAGTGAATCATTAAAAGAGACAACAAAGTATTTTTTTTATAAAAATGATTACATTCGTGGGAAATGGGAACTTGAAAGAAAAGAACAAGACATGAAGAAAGAACAGGCTGACTTATGAAAGAAGCAAAGGAGAAACAAAATGAAACAATAACTGTTGACTGGAGAGAGTCAGTGGATGTTTTAAGAGCAAAACAGAGTGGAAAAAGAATTCATGAACTTGGAGGCAAATGCGGAAAAAGCCCAAAACACAGCATGAGGGAAAAAAAAGAGATGGAAAACATGAACAGGTTAAGACACACGAACTAACAGAATGAGAAGGTGAAACACAGCTGCAGTGTGTAAAATCTTTCTGCCTACTACCACTTTTTCTTTCTTCTCTGTTGAGGACTGACTGCAAAGTTCTGCCTTCTGACATGGTCGAGGAGACTGATGACCCCGGATGGCATGGCACATCCGGGAAAGCGGTGGTTCTGCTTCTTCTACTTTGCTTAGTCATGCTGCCAGTGGAAACCCTAGGGGTTGAGAAACTACAACTTGCTAACCAACCACAGAAAATAGACTCCGGGAGATTGCAGGAATTTTATCTACTCACCCTGTGGTTATAGCACAGAGAGAAAAAATATCATAGTCTGTCCTGTAGTGTTACGTCCAGAAATCTCCATTAGATTACTAGAGAAAATTTATATCCCTTTAAGGGAAACCCCCAACATTATGCTAAGAAACTGGGGCTGGCATTATAGGGGCCCTGAAGGTTGGCCTGCAAATGTACAAGCAGGAACCCACTTCCCCTGCCAAGGAATTGTAGATGAAAACTACAGATATCATGTGTTCCTTAGAAACAAACTGGAACCATTTGGTCTTGATTGGAGGCGAGTCAGAGAGATATGGGGTTGCTGCCAGTGACCTAACAATTGTAAATTGTGGTGCCAGCTTTACTGGCAGGACCCCAAGAAACGTCATTGTTCTGGAGATTGGTTTTTCTACAGCTACACAAATAAAAGTTTAGTTCCTTGTGGCAGAAAACATTTGCTAGAGTGTACCTGGCCATAATTAAATATATAACAGGTTGATTTTTGCTGTTATGTGATTTCTAGGAAAAGATTAGATATTAGTTTTAATATATAGATTATGCTTAATTTTGAAAGGTCATGGGTATTTAAGTATAGGGTAATGGTGTTTTTGCATTATGAGTGTATTTAGCTTTAAAGGAATAATCGTATAAGTTTTTTGTTTCATAGCTTTAAGGAAAGTGATTGTATCTAATTGTTAAAGTATGAGAAAAGCACGTGAAAGGTTTCACATGACTGTCCACCTAACTGTAAAAATATGAGGAAAACACTCGGAAAGTTGCACATAGCCAGTATTAATGTTTTAAAAAATTTGTTTTGAAGAATTTAAATAATGTCAGGGAAAGAGTTCTCGTGTATGTCACCCAAAAGGCTATGTAACAAAAAGGTATATAAGTCACAGATTTGCTATCAATAAACGAGCAGTCCTGCATAAACACCAGGTCTGTGTCCATCCCTTCACTCACCAGTGCCACCCTTCCTCCGGGAAACCCTGAACCTGCTGGAGCTGGACTCCAGTACCTCTCAGCTCCAAATTCACCTCTTTTGCCTGCTCTGTGAAAATGGATCTGAGCCTTTTGAATAAGTGCTGGAGTGTTGCCAGCAGACAGCAACGGTGGACACTGCAGGGGAAGCATGTCTGCTTACTGATTCTGCTCAGTAGGTTTTATGGGCTGCAGGATCTCCAGTAGCAGGCTCCTGCAGCATGGCAACCCTCAAGGGGCATGTGCGTGAGCAGCAGCTTCCCTGAAACCCCTTCGAGCAGCTTTGTAAGGGAGTGTAGCCCATGTGACACCTCTCTGTGAGCGACTTGGCATCTCAGAGGGCGTATGTCTGGCAATGCCTGCACCCCGTCAACTTCTCAGCTATGGAATGAGTTGCCCAGGAGAGGGGGTCTTTTTTGGGGGACTTCCTTCAGCCCTGGGCAGTGGCCATTCTCCATTATATTGTATTACACGTGCTAGTGTATTATAGACACATTGTCCCTGTATCTTTTAGTACAGGAATCCCAACCCTTGGAATTAGGAACTGGGCCACACAGCAGGAGGTGAGCAGCTGGCAAGTGGAGCTCCACCTCCTGTCAGATCAGTGGCACACTGAATTCTCACAGGAACATGAACCCTATTGTGAACTATGCATGCGAGAGATCTAGGTTGCATGCTCCTTATGAGAATCTAATGCCTGAGGATTCCCTCCACCCCCATCTATGGAAAAAATGTCTTCCACAAAACCAGTCTCTGATGGCAAAAAGTTTGGAACTGCTGCTTTAGCTTTCTCTTTACTTCTTCCTAGCCAAGCCCTTGTAACACCAGTCCCCTGCAGCAGTTAACCACTCTTTATATTGAACTTTCCTGCTCAAATTGCTGTTGGTGCCTGTCTCCTGAATGGAATGCTTAAGTCATGATCATGGTGTAATGGTTAAGTGTAAAACCTGGGGGCTCCTAAGGTCCATGCTCCCACTGTCACCATCACCAACCACAGGCGACAGCCGGATGGGTACAGTCAGTGGGTACCTGGCACCCCATTCCCATAGGCAGGGAACTTGGTAATGTGCTCACATTCAAGGGCATCACCCAGCCCAGCCCCAAATCCCATCTTTGCAGATCTTTCTCCTGGACCACCCCGATGCCAATGCTATTCCACAGAGCGAAGTGGAATGTCTTAACAAGACCCCAAAGCACAAGCCATGGAAAAGTAATACATTTGGCTACATGAAGACTAAATACCTCTGTACAACCAGAGATACCACAAGCAAAGTAAAAGGACAAGACACCAACTGTGCAAGAATGTTTGCAATACAAACAATTGGCCATCGAGCCACACGCAAAGACTCACATGCTACTGATCCACAGAGATCTGCATGAAAAGGAAAAGACACACAGCTCAGTATAAAATGGGGGAAGGATCTGAGTGGTCAACTCCCAGCAGAGGAGGCCTGATTGGTCGGCTCCTGGCTAGAGCTCACCCCAAGAGGCCCTGCTGCACTCCCAGGAAGGCCATGCGCTAGGGAGACGAGTCTGTTTTCATGCTTCCCTGCAGATGCCAAACATACCTCTCCCTGGACACCTTTACTCAAACAGAGTCCCATCCTCCCCCACCTTTGAGAATTACCTTCCACTCTCCCAGGAAACTTCTGTCCCTCTCCCTATGTCCAGTCCAGGCTCTGCCTCCTCCGGGAAGCTCTGCCCGGCTCCTCCTGTCCATGAAAACGTGACCTTCTCCAACCCCTAGCTGTCTACACCTACTTTTGCAGCCTGCTGGGACCACCCAGACCCACTCTGGCTGGGCAGTATTAGATGTTTTCACTGCATTTCCCCCTCCTTCCACATGTCCCTCTCTCCACTCCTTCAGGAAGGCAATGGCTCTGCCCTTTACCCCCTGGGAGGAGAGTGGTGCAGGGACAAGAATACAGACAACAGCACATCTGTCTCCCTTTTGTGTTCCAAAACCCCTAGCCCTTAGGAAGCACGCTTTAAATCACACTAGTGGAGAAGGAATTCTCCCAGCAGAAATCACAAAGAGCCGGTGGCCAATGACTGAGTCATGTACCCAGGCCCATGAGGCCATGGGCGGCCTCGGCAGGGATCCAGTGAGGACTGAGGAGTGAGGATTGAGGACTGAGGACAGACCTGCCTCACCTGCTGGCAACCCTGACCCTGCTAAAGGGCCTGGGACTGTCTTTCTGACAGCCTGCCCGGGGCTGAGGGTCTGTCTTCCCCACTCATGGGACAGAGCAAAAGACTCTCACAGGGTCAGAAGTTAAAATGGTTGCTAGGAAACAGAGGCATGGTATTTCTTGCTCAGTCTCACTCCATCTCCACCTGCAACACAGACTCCTTTTTCCAGACATGGGCCCAGCATTGTCTGCGGGGTCGAGGCTAGGCCCCTTCCTGGAGTTCCAGGAACGACAGGACCTTCCTTAGGTCTGCTGTGGGTACCAGTGGCCTTCCTTAGGTCCAGTGGGCACCGTGTCCCCCCCAAGGACCCCTCAGTGGTAGCCTCAGAAACGCAACTTGGGCACACGATGGGGGGGATCTCCTGCATGGCCCATCTTGGAGGATCTAAGTCCACGACTGGGGGAGAATGCATGATACTTGGTTATGACAGTCCCTAGGGCTCAAGTCCTGAAAGAACACCTGCAGGACAAATCTCCACATGGGACACCACTCCAGTGCGAGGGTGACTGTACACAGCCCTCTCCTCCTCCCTGGCCCCACTGTCCCTCCTTAGGGAGGGGGCCCACATCTTACCATAAAGACAAAAATGTTGTTCTCAGCACTCAATCCATGACCCCACGCCAACGTGCTAAACAGCTCCTTCCGGAACTCCCATTTCAGCAAGATGGCACAGTTCAGGAAGGTGAACTTGGACTTCTGTGGGTGCAGAGATGGGTCACCCCAGGGTGTCCCCGGCCTCCCTATCACTGCTCTTGCTGGAAAGAGCCCATAGGGAGCAGGCTTCTTCAGCGCTGCTGGGGGTCTTGGACCATGCAGTCTGCATGTGCCCTAGAGAGGCCGAGACCACTAGAGGGAGAAGTGACCTCACAACAGTGTCTTCACCCCCTAAGTTCCATGGACGTCCTCCTCTCATTCACAAGAGCTTCCAGGGAGGCCAACGGTTGCTCTGGTTGCCCAGGCCTCCTTCCCAACTGGATGGCCTCTTTCAGGGGCCAAAGACACAAGGGACAGGCATCTGAGGAAGGGATCAATAGCTCACCAGTACCCAACAGCCCCAGGCCCCTGGTCAGGACTCCTTTAGAAACTCTCTGTCAGAGCTGAACTGTGTCCCTCCCCCCACAGATTCCTATGTTGAAGTCCTGATCCCCAGGACCTTAGAGTGTGGCTGTGTTTGGGGACAGGGCCTTTAAAGAGATGATTAAGGCACAATGAGGTCATATGAATGGGCTCTAACCCAGGATACCTGGTGTCCATAAGAGAAAGAGATTAGGACACAGACAGGCACAGAGGGATGACTCTATGAGGACACAGGAAAAAGACAGATGCCTGTCTGTATGCCAAGGAGAGTGGCCTCAGAAGGAACCAGCCCTGTGACATCTTGATCTTAGACTTTCAGCCTCCAGAGCTTTCAGAAATAAATTTCTACTATTTAGCCACCCAGTCTGTGGGACTTGGTTATGACTGACCTGGCAAACCCATACCATCCCCGTCCCAGGTCTGGCCTCCCCTCTGCTTTCTAAGCTGGGGAAATTGGTCCACTCAGTTTTCATTCTCCAGAGGCTTCAGCCTCCTCTTGGCTCCACCCTGCTGGGGCCACTTCCTGGTGCTCTGAAGCTCACACCTCTGTCCCCGTGAGGCTGCAGTCCTCAGGGGGAGAGGCCACTTCCTCACCAACACCCACAACAAGGTCCTGCTCAGGTGCTTGATAAATGCCATAGATGTCAACGGACTCAGGAGGACTCTCTGCTCTCCACCCAGGCAACAGCCTCAACTTACTGCCTTTGCCCATCTGCTCAGAGAACGCACTGCCCTCCCTCACTGGGTGGCTCTCAACTTCTGGGCAACTTTTGACTTTGTAGTGTCTGAGTCCTGGATGGGAGCCAGCACCCTCCAACAGGCTCCCTGTTAATCTCAGCCCTCTCTTCCTTCTGAACTTATGGCTCCCTTTTGGTTACATTCTGCCTTAGACTTTTTTCCCATCTCCCATCCATTGACCCACCACCCACCTGTCCATCATTCCACCCACCTCCCCATACATCCCTCCACCCACCCATTAATCCCATCCACCCATCTACCCATGCATCCATCCACCAATATATCCACCCATACATTCATCCACCAACACATTCACTCATCCATCCATCCATCCTTCCTTCCATCTGTCCATCTATCCATCCATTCATCCATCCATCCATCCATCCATCCATCCATCCATCCATCCATCCTTCCATCCACACATTCACTTGTCCAACTATTCAGCTCTACATTCACTCAACAGCTGCCTATGCCAGGTTCTGGGCCAGGGGCTGGCATTACAGACACAGCTCTGAGGCAGATGCTCTCTTAGCCTGATGACAAGTTCAGAGGGCTCTTGAGTTTGATAGATCTAGGGCATAGGCAGAAAGGGGGTTGGGACTGAGGGAAGCCGGTTTATAAGGAAGAAACAAGAATACCAGACAGTCCCTGAGAGCTCAAAGAGGGATGGGAGGAGGAAGGAGGAGGTCGTGCAAGCAACAAGGCAGAGACGAGGCCCCCCCAGAGAGCCAGCACGGGACACCCTGCCTCGGGGGAGGGTGCCTACACCTTCTAAGTTTGGGGAAGGGTTAGACTTCCCACTCTGGAGACGAGTCTGAGTCCGTTGGTAGGTTATTAAAGGCAGGGCCTCACTCTGTGGGGACCAGAGAGCTGGGAAGATGAGGGGCAGAGTCCCTTGAGGCCAACCACACCAGGCCAATGCTGGGGGAGTGGTCTATACAGAAATTGATACCCAGGACCAGAAAGACATGGCCTGGCCTGTGGGCAGAGTGGAGGCCAGAAGGCTTCCCTGAGAAGATGACACCAAGCCTGGGTCTCCAGGGACAAGCAGGTGCACAGTGCAGAGCTGAGAAAGGGCATTCTAGGAGGTGGGGTGAGGAAGTCACAGAGGTTTGGCCGACGAAACCTGGGGCCCTTGCGATATGGCTAGTAGTTTCAAGGCCACCCATGTGAGTCGCCTGTGGAGATTACACAAAGGTGGAGATGTCAGGCAGGCAGGGTCCAGGTGGTGCCTGTATTCAGGGCTTGGTCTGAACCTCTGGTCCCAGGGGAGGAGAGAGAGAGGCGGAAAGGGAAGGACACTGAATGCCAGGCTCTGAGCTTGATTGTATCTGGAGGGGAGGGAGAGAGGTCGAAGTCAGTCCTGGATCCACAAGGTGGGTTGAGAGTGAATAGAGGTGGGGAACTGGGAGGCAAGTGGCCGGGGGAACTGCCACCTAGATGGGGTCCTCTCCTTTCCTCGTCTGGCCCTGGCAACCTCGGGCTGAGCCTCCTGAGCTCCGACTGACCAACACAGCAGCAGGTTGGTCCTCTCCTGCCCCCCATACCGGTTCCCCTGCTGCCTCCTGCATGGCCGGAGCCCACTCACTGTGACCACTTCAGGGCAGGAGTCAGCCAGGTGGAAGAGCAGTGGCACCAGGGCCTGGAAGGCGAGGGTCTTGAATTCTGGCTGAGACTTCTTGCTGTTGCTGCTGGTGGTGATCACATTCCCGAACAGGAAGATGGCCCCTTCACGCACATCCTCCCTCTCCTGGGGAGATAGGGAGGCCTTCCCCTCAGGCAAGCAACTTTCCCTCAGGCAAGCCACGTGCTGCAGCCTCTTTAGCCCACAAAGCCTTTCTAGACATGCCGGTGTCTTGGGACTTGCAGGGGAGACCAGGACTAGCTCCCACTACAACCCCTATTCAGCTCAAGGCCAATGGCTTCGCCTTGCCCCCACAATCCCCCCCTGAATTCACCACCACTACCCTCAGCCGCTCCCAGGGCCCCTGAAACTCCAGCCTACTCCCTCCACCTCGAGTCTCCCTTTCCCCGTCAGAGGCTGCCTTCCCTCAGTTTTCCCTGTTCCTCTTGCCGCCCCCTTCCATCTCCTGCAGGTCTCTCCTGGATCTGTCTCTTCTGTCTCCCTCCTCTGGGGTTTCTCTGGGTGTCCACAGCTGACAGCAGCCACACCTCCACTGCCAGGCAGGCTCTGGTACCAGATCTGTCACTTTCCAGCTCTGTGACTCTGCCCAGGCTCCTTCAATGTGTGACTTTTGCCTTTCATAAACTGTAGCTAGTAGCCGTGCCTTTGCTCTGAGTTGTGGTGGGGGTGGAGCCCACCCGACGGCAGCACTGGGTGCTGCCAGCCTCGGTCTGTCCACAGCTCCTGCCCCCTGCTCAGTCTTTATCCGACAGCCCCCTGGACCCCCCCATGAAAGGCAGCGCCTCTGCTGTCCCAGACAGACTCCACCCCCCTCTTCCTCACCTCTGGGAATGGCAGCATGGACCTCCTGCCTGCCAACCCCCGCTAGGGTTCTTCCTAGCTCTCCTACTCCCCAGTGCCCAGTCACTCCCTGACGCAGCTGGCACCCCCACCCCTTCCCACTGCTATCCTTTCCTTGGCTTAAGTTCCCCCCTCTCCTCATCTTTTCAGAGGTATTCAAAACTCCCAAGCCGTTTACCTAACCCCCCCAAGCCATTTACTCTGCCTCAGGCTTGCTGCCCCCACATTCGTTTTTCACATGGCTGCCCCAACAGTCTTTTTAAACAGCAAGCCACTGCTTCCCTACCCCCACATCCTTGGCTGGGGGACCAGATCCTTGGTCCCCCACCCCTTGGGAGTGGGAGTTTGAGCAGCTTCTTCTGGGAGCAATTGCACAGGCATAACCTCCCTTCCCCGGGCCAGGCTCCAGATTCTTAAGGCAGCGCCATGCAAGCTTTACCCTCAGTCCCAGAGAGCAACTCTGTCTTTTCGATGAAACTGTGCAGGGGAAACCTGGGGCCTGGACAGCCCAGGGATGGAAGGTTTGCAGTCCCTGAGGCCCGCCCGCCATCCCTGCCCCAGGCCTCGAGGACTGCTCACATCCTCGAACAAAAGCAGCAGGTGCTGGGCGATCTTGAGACCAGTGGCGCCGATGCCCTGGATGCCCAGGCGGTGCAGGATGTCACCCAGGATCTCCATCAGACCCGTGGGGTTCATGGGCTCAGGTTTCAGGAAGCTGTCCAGCAACTCCATCAGCCGGCCCTGGAGCAGGACCACCTGCAGAGAGACCCGGGCCCTGACCTGGAAGCTCTACCCAGCTGCTCCACATGCCTGCTCTCAGGCATCCTCGTCATTCTCCAGCTACCTCCAGTGGGGCTCGTTGGGCTGCCAGATCACACTCGCCCGTGGCCCTGGACTCCTTTGACTCCCTACTGGGCCGTAAGCTTCCCAAGCAGGACTGTATCTCCCCATCCTCAAGCCTGGTCCAGAGTGGTACCATGTCAACAGTTGTTGAGTGGATGGAGGGTGGAGGGTTGAGCCTCTGACTGAGGCTGGCTCCAGGCCTGCTCCCTGCCTCCTTTTCAGACAGTGTATCAGGGAGAAGCCAAACCTAGGGACCTCAGTCCCAGCCCTTGGACGGCATCGTTGGGGGCATGGACAAATTCTGGGAAGCCTAGAGGGCAGCAGGAAGAAGGACATCCCCATTATAGCAGGTGTGAGTGTTCCGCACTGAGTGGAGCACGAACTAAGGACCTGGCAGAAGGCTGTCAGACAAGGGTTGCCCACCTGGAGAGGAGGCCAAAGTTGTTGACCTTAGAGTTCCCCCAGCTCAGAAATCCCAGAGTTTCGGCCCCATGCAGTGCCGCAGGGTCTCCCACACACTGTTGCTGTCTCCTGTCCCTGGGTCTGCTCACCTTTCTCCCCCACTGCTTCCAACGCAATAACCACTGTGAGGACTCTTCCCAGTGCCACCTCCCCCTTCCATCTTCTTAGGATACACATAGGCATCCCCACACTTCTCACCTTCTTGGGGTGCATCAGGGTGCTGCTGAGGCCCTTTAGGCTCATGGTCTGCACCAGCTTGTTAGGATTGCTCAGGCCTAGGCTCAAGAAGTTGTTCATGGTTTTCTGAGAGGTGTACCGGGAGACCTCTGGGCTGCTGAGAAACTGAATAGGGCCGGCACAGTCAGTCCACCAGCCAGTGGTGGCTGCCAGGGAAAATCAGGCTGTATTTGGCATGAAATAGTGGGGCTTGACATAAGGAAACAACTCCAGACAGCAAGCAGCTCTGATGATTAAAGACAGAGGGGGCAGGAGCAGCCAGGGGTCTCTTTAGGAGGACAGGAATGAACGTTCAGTTCTGTGACCTTCGGAAGGGGCAGAGGGCACTGGTGAGGAGCCGGGGTGGAGCGGGGCTGATGAGAAGCTGACCTCTGTGATGATGAGGATGGCCACGAGATTGTCCCGCTCCTCCATGCTCTTCAGGAAGATGACTGCTTGCCCCCAAACAGCCTTGACCTCGCAGTCATAGTGGGCCATGGCCCTGTCGGACAGAAGGGGCAGGCCAGGGTTCTCTAGGGCCCTATTCTTGGGCCAGGCCTGGGCCGGAGGGACACCTAACATCCCCTTTCCCAGCAGACCTCATCCACTTAGGGATCTGGCCCAGAAGGCAGACTTTGGGGTGCGTGGTCCCGTAGTGGGGGTGAGATACAGGTAGGAGTCCCATCAGGGTACAAGCTTGGGGTTCACCTGGCCAAAAGGGTCACTCCCTCCGTGTAGGTTTCCAGGTGCTCAAAGAGCTCCCAGCCGTTCAGCAGCTTGAGGTAGGCGAACACCTCCCAGTAGCTGGTGGTCCAGAAGAGGCCCTTCAAGGCCTCAAGGCACGTCCTGGGCGGGTGGAGGGTGCTTGGAGGAGAGGAGCTCAGGGCGAAGGGCTCCATCTCCTCCTGAGCCCAGGTGAGCTGTCACCACTGGGCTTCCTTCACTGGGGTCCTCTCCCGGGAACTGTTGGAGGCTCTGTCCCCTGTTCCCCATCCTTGGACGACAAGCGCCCACTCCCGCCCAGGGTGAGGCAGACTTCCTTCCTTTCTTCCTTCCCAGTTCTTAGCCCAGAGACACCGTGAGGGAGACAGAAGGAGGGGCAGGTTGGGGTCCCGAGATGGGGCTGGGCCTGAGGCTAGTCCATGTGTCCCACCTGCAGGGCCCAAAAGGCTTTGTGTCCAGGATGTCTTCCCGGTAGTCCGACATGCCCTCGGTCATACCCAGCTCAAACAGGTAATGGAGTTGCGTGAGCAGTCCCAGGAGGATCCCGGCAAAGGCCCAGCGGACCGTCGGCTTGTACTCCTGGGTGTAGAGGAGCTCATAAATGGTGCCCAGGGCCTGCAGCGAGTGACAGCACCGGGCTCAGAGGGCCTAGCAAGCAGAGAAGCTGGGAGCAGCAGCCACACAGCTGCTCTGTCCCAGGGCCCTCAATGCCTGCGTCCACTTTACCCTGGAACTTAACATCGAGAGCCCTTGGCAACTTCTGGAGGGACCTGGGCTGGCTCCCATCCCATTCCTGTAGGAGCCCTGAGGCAGTGCCCTTGAGAGGCTGGCCACGAGAAGTTCAGGACCATGAGCGCCACTCCTTCAGCCCCAGCCCTGGGGTTGGCCCCTGATCTCCTGACTTAGCCTCTGGCTCCCAGCCCCATCTGGCCCGCATACCACTGCCTTACCTTTCAGCCCGGCCCTCACCATCCCTCCAGGTGCCCTTTCCAGTGGGGAAGTCCTTCCCAGACCACGAGCCCTCTGTGAAAGCCACCACTGGTCCTGCTGGCTTCCTGCCCCCGGCCACCAGTTTCTGGTGTCTAGCCCCAGCCCATGAGGCTGACCCTCAGACCCCTGTCCTCAGGGCTAGGCTGAGAATAGCCTCTGAGACCTGCCCCTTTGCTTGTTCTTTCCTTGAAAAGTTCTGTAGTCAGTCTTATAGGTCACTGTGTCCCTCCACCTTGTCCCTGGAATCGGTGCAGCCTTCCACCTCCCCGCCTCCTGCCCCAGAGTCCTCTTTTCAAAGGGCACAGCTACCAGGTCACTCCCAAATGGGACCCTTCTTTGGCTTCCCATGGGTCTTGTGGGGAAACTCGGGTGCTGGCCACAGCCCATGGGCTTCGTGGTCAGGCCCAGCCTGCTTCTCCATGCCAGCCCATCCACTGACCACCCTCCACCTTTACCTCAGCCCTTGCTATGCCTCCCAGAGCCCTCCCATGACACAGTGTGTGGTTATTTATGACTATGAGTCCAGGAGGACAACCTGTGGGTTCCCAGTGGCCACTTATTACAAGTTTGTGGAAGGCCTGGTTTTCTCTTCTCACAGGATGTACAAAGCAAGGCGTCCTCATAGAGAGACAGATGCTAATGGCAGCGGTGAGGCTGATCTCTCAGGTAATGTCCCAGCGCCTGGTGGGCCCCTGAAGTGTGCAGGGGCAGGACTCATGGTGAGCAGTAAGACGCAGCACAGTGCCCCCTTCAAAAGTGGCCACAGCCCATGCCTGAAGGTGCATCACAGACTGCGAAGTAGGCCACAAGTATCTAGCATATGGTGGCACTGACAATGGGCACCCTGGGACAATGCCGTTGCAGAGGGGGATGGGGTAGGGACATAGAGGGGTGTGTTGCGGAGGGCATGAGTGCCACTCACCAGCAGAGAGATGAGCTCGGTGTGGTGGGTGGGCCTGATCAACTCCCGGGGGGGCCGCAGTTTCAGCTTCATGTAGAGCAGAGTGATCACCTTGCGGGCCTGCTCCTTGTCGGTGGCCAGGGCCTTCCACAAGGGGAGGGTCCGCCTGGAGAGAGAAGGAGTGGATGGCCACACTGGCTCATGGGCTGCTAGAGGGACCCACAGGTGCAAGACCTTCTGTGCACTCTGAAAGTGGTGGCTCCCCACAGGCCAACTGCAGAATGGCTGTCGGGTGTGTTAGAATGGAGATGGCTATGGCCTGGAAACAGTGATCCTTACGTCTTCCCTGATGCTCACACTTGCTCCCACCTCACACTCCCTTGCTGTGTGTCCCTGAGCAAACTGCTGCCCTCCCCTCCTGACTCTTCATTAGGGAGTGAGGGGCTCATCCCTTGAACAGGCCAAGGAACAAAGGGGAGCCCAGCAAAGCCAGGAACCTCAGTCAGCCTGGCTTACGCCACTCTGACTACACCCCGCACTCCCTGTTGAAGGCTGTTCAGCCCCAGGATGGGTCAGTTGTCCCCCAGCACCTCTGGGATTGAAAAGTGTTCACACATCACTCTGGAAGTTAGCACAGGGCTCCTGACTGAGCAGGGCTGAGGTCGCATTTCTAACAGGCTCCTGAGCGATGCAGTCGCCGCTGGCACTCAGCCTGTGGTTTGAGTCTCAAGGCTTCCCCATCTGCAGAATGCAGCATGGAAAATCCAGTGTTACCCAGAGGAGTGCTGCGTCCGTGCAGACCTGGAGCTCTGGGGCAGCTGGTGGGGGTCACTGTGTATTCTTTGTGTCACCCAGCTGACCTCTGGCCCTCTGCAGGTCAGCCTCTGGGGGTCTCTGAGTCTGAGCTTTAATATCCTCCGCTGGAGCCCTGGCCTTAATGTCCTCAGCCCAGGACATCTTTAGGGGATCTCTTTGGTGGCCCTGAACTTGGAGTCTAGGAAGGAAGGCTGAGCCTGGTGGGAGCTCTCAGGCACTTATGCCTCTGTGGCACCCAGAACTGAATCTGGACTCGGGAAGCAACTATGGACTGGGAGGGCAGACCAGAGGATGGATGTGCAGGTGTCCACCCTGGGGCTCGCACTGACAGCGGGGCCTACCTCTCTGTGGGGTAACACAGGGACAGGACCACCTCAACTGTCTCCTGTGTGTGCTGGGTCCCCAGTGATGTCATGACCTTCACTGTGGTCTGCTGGACGTTCCTGAACATGATGCCAGGCAGCTGCTGAAACAGGCAGTGCAGGACCTCGGGCACCTGTGAGGGAAGGAAGAGCGAGCAGAGAGCAGCCTCGGAGAGGCCCCTGAACGGGCTAGGGACTACCTCCTCCAAGAGGTTGTCTTTGATCTCTTTACCCACAGTGAGGCCCCCTGTGTGGCCACCTGTCTGGGTCCATCTCCGAGACTCGCTGCTTGTGGTGTCCTGAGTTTACACACCCTCACTTCCCCTGTTTGTTCCTACACAGAAGAGAATAATAAGCCCTGAGGGGCTGGTGTGACCGACCCACAGGAGTACCTCGGGCAGTCAGGCTCGGGCCCCTGTGCGACACTAGTGTCCAGGGTGTGTCTTGAACTGAGTTGGCCAGGCCAGACTGAAGCAGGTGTTAGGAAGCGACTTTGCTCTCTCCTGGCTGTGAACAAGGAGCTATGTTGCTCCAATCACCATGGTAGGGCCCTGCAGCTTTGAGGTGAGTCCAGAATCCACTGGCATCACTGGGACTTGGCCCGTCCCCCCACCATACCCACCCTGACTGTCCCACAATGACTAGCAAAGGCGGCTGCTGGAAGCAGGGCTACCAGGAGGGGAACCCAAGGTTGTCTCTACAAAAACCTGGGGTGCATGCGTGCGTGCCCACACAGGTACCCATGCGGGCGGCACACAGCTCTTGTTGCATATCCCTCCTCCTGGTCCTGCAGGGGAGGACCACAGGGCACGGACTGGAAACAGGGGCCATGGTGCCCAACCCCCCACCTGCTCAAGCTTGATGCTGGGCTCCTGGAAGATCTGCAGGAGGAGCCTGGAGGCCAGGTCGCTGCGAAGTTGGCTGCTGCTGCAGAGGCTGCGCAGGAACGTGAGGATCAGCTGTGTGTGCTGGGCCACGGTCAGGTTCTCCCGGAAGGCCTATGCCAGAGGGGAAAGATAGAGGGCCAGGGGGGCCCCCTGTGGTCAGCGGCAGCCCAGACTTGGTGACAGTCCAGGCTCTTACCAGATTCAGAAGGCATACCATGCACACACACTTGCAAGGAGCCCTAAGGGCCGGCCCCGCCCCTGCCCCCACCTGCTCCTCTCACTGGGTCATGCCCAGCGCACATTTCATGGCTGAAAATGTAGTGGCTGCAGGCTCACAGCTGCCCCTTCTTTAGAGAGCTGCCCTGGGAACAATGGGAGGGAGCAGCCTTGTTGGGGAAGTTAGGTACCCCGCACGTTCCCCACCCCCACCTCGGCTTCCGCAGACAGTGACCAGCCCCGCTGCCTTGTATGCAGTATGTAGCTCCTGTGAGTCAGGCTGGAGACCTACTCAGCACCTTTCCTGGCTTTGTCTTGCTCCCCTCACTCCCTTCCCTAAGAACACATCCTCGGTGTGTGGTGCATGCATGCTCTTCTCTGGGGCTCTGTCTCTGGGGAACCCGCCTAAAACAACAGGCTCCTAAGCCCAGGGCTCCCTGAGAGGGCTTCCCAGGGGACTCTATCTACACAAGGGTGTCACTGCTCCCATCATAGCCTGTCCCAGGAGCAGGCAGGATCTCAGGCCTAAATCACCCTCACTGTGCAGGTGAGGAAACAGAGGCACAGAAGATTGAATAACCCACACATGATCACTCGGTTAGGGCCAGCCAGTTAAGGCCAGAGCTTGGACTCAAATTCAATCCCTTGACATCCAGTCTAAGGGGTATGAGGGCTGAGCCTGAGAGGGAATGTTTTAAGAATGGTAGGCAGGGGAGAGCCAAGCCCCAGAGAGAGGCCAGAGGAGGCAGCAAGCTGAGAGGAAGGCCCTAAAAATGCCAGTGGGAACTTTGGGACCTGTGGTCAGGAGCAGGGTTTTAAGGGGAAGCAGTGATGGAGTATTTTCCTGAGGACGAGCACTGGGCCCTGGGTTCCTGGGTCTGTATCCTTGCTCCTCCCAACCTGTTTCTCTGCACAGGTCACACAAGGCCTTTATGATTTCCATCTGTGCAATAGGCTGGAGTGGTGAGTAGACCAGATAAAAGCCATGCTCTTGGGCAGTTTGGGGGTTCTGTGGGAGCACAACCCAGCTGTCAGTCCTCTGTGTCCCACCTCTGAGAGGCCTCACCTTCACCACAACGTAGAGCTTCGTCTTCCACTGTCTGGAGGCGCTTCCTTCAAGTTGCTTCAGCTTATTCAAATGCATGTATTCCATCTTCCTACCTGCCATGACACCCTCAGTCGGGAGAATTGCTTGGGCCTGGAAAAGTGACACCTTCCTCTCCAGCATGATTGCCCAAGTCCCGAGCCAAAAGTGAGACCAGCTCACCAGGAAATAGTGGGGCACCCAAACTCTGCCCTCCATGCCTCACCCCTCTGCTGAACCAGAAGCCGGAGGAGGAGGTAGACACACTGATGGGAATGATTCCGCGTGACCTCGTCCGTGTCCTGCCACAGCAGGGTCAGCAGGCCTATCTGGTGGCCCAGCATGGAAGGCGAGACCTCTTCCTGGAGGGGGGCATGGGAAGGTCAGTGAGTAAAACCAAGCCTGGGTTTGTGGTGTCACCCTTGCTGTCTCAGGCCCTCAGCTTTCAGACTACTTTAGTCCATTCTTGTGCTCGGTGTCCCATGGAAAATGCACTGACTTGACATCTGAGAAAAGGTTCTCATTCCAGCTCCAGGAAACCCCTTCACCCTCTGACCTCAGATTTCTTATCTGTAAAAGGGAGCATTTCCATTGTCTATGGCGACAAGTTAGTGGCATACTTATTCTTATTTCCCTTTATGCATGCATGCATGTATGAACTTCTGCTGGCTGCTTTAAGAGTTTCTTCTAATTTTCATTGGTTTTTTTTAGCAATTTTGGTTGTGATGTGCCTTTGGTGTGGTTTTCTTTGTGTTTATCCTGCTTGGAGTTCATTGATGTTCTTAGAACTATGAGTTTTTTAAATCAAGTTTGAAAAAGTCAACCATGATATCTTGAACTATTTATTTCTGTCCCAATCCTCTCACCTCTCCTCTTGGGATTCCAGTTATAGTAGATATTGTTCCACAAGTCACTGTGGTTTTGATTATTTTTTCTCTAGTTTTTCCTTTTCCTCTATATGCTTCACTTTCAATGGGTTATATTGTCCTGTCTTTAAGTTCACTGATATATTCTTCTGCAGTGTCTGATCTCCTTTTTTAGAAAGTGGGATTTATTGAGAGGACAGAAAATCTCCCAGAACAGGAGGGGACCCGAGGGAGCTGCCCTGATCTCCTTTTAAACAGATCCAGTGGCTTTTTCATTTCAGATATTGCATTTTGTTTGCAGTTTTAGAATTTCTTTTTGGATTTTTTTTTTACAGTTACCATTTTTCTTTCATTTTTTTCAGATCTATTCCTTTATTGTGTTCATATTTTCCTTTAAATTATAGGACATATTTAAAATAGCTCTCTTAAAGTGTTCCACTTCATCATCTCTGCCATTTCTAGATCTACTTTACTGACTAGTTTTCCTCTTGATTATGAGTGAAATTCCCTGCTCCTTCACCATGTCAAGTAATTTTTTTAATGATATGCTGGGCATTGTGAGTGTTCTTTTGAATTTTGTCCTAGCAAACAATTAATTGATCCTTTTGAGGCTTTGTTAGGTCAGATTGAGAGCAACCTTCTCTCTGGGACTAGAATAACACTATTAAGGCATAACCTTTGTGGCAAGAACTGTTCAACTCTGGAACTTCTTCCCTGCACAGCTGCCTCCTCTTCAGAACTTGGTTCCAGCTCCCTCCACATCCCTTTACTTCCATCTCTGCCTCCTTAGCTCAGCAACACTAAAAATCCTGCTTCCAGGTGTTCAGACCGTTAGAACATTACTCTGGGTTGAAAGTTGGCGTGATTATGGGGCCCTCCCCATCTGGTTTCCTTCTTTCATCAATTACAGTCCTGTGCTGACTGTTGGCACCATCTGAAATCAATTATTTTGTCCCTTCTGATCCATTTTTATAGTTGTTTGCAATGGGAGGGTAAGGCTGACATTAGTTATCAAGGATGGGGAAGGTGGTGGAGAGAAGGGAACTTCTCTGAGAACAAGAGAACTTTCTAAATGCCAGCAATGTTGTAAATCTTGATACATTTACCTTTTTTAAAAGTTACTGAGCTGTCCATTAATTTTTTTTCATTTTACCATGTGCAAATTGTACTTCAATAAAGTAGCGTAAGAAAATTGGAGCGTGTGCCTCTTGCAACTTTCATAACCAAGGGTGGGGGTGGGAGGTTTCTGCAGTGCTTCCTCCACATGTCTGACCCCAGAGTTCAGGGATTTTATGCAACTCGGGCTCAACTTAGACGAGAACTTCTTGTGTGCCAACTGAGGGCTGCACCTGTGCAGCAAGTAGCCCTGTGGCTGAGACAGCATGGGATGAAATTAAGGGCGGTGGGGCTGGGATGAGGCTGAATCACATGCAGAGCAGTGGAGACAGAGAAGAGCCCTGCTCTGGGTGGGAGGCGCACTCTTCCTCTCAGCTTGTCCACCTAAGATGCGTCTCCCCATGAGGATGTGTGTGTCCCTGTGCTGTTCACGAGAATGTGTTGGTCCTGTTCTCCCAGCTTTGGGGAATGAAGCTAGAGCCCTGGGACACCTCATCCAGTTATTGGTATTTTCAGGCCTTTTTTATTTATGAATTTATTTCTTCAATAAATCTACATAGAATGCCTTTGAGAAAGGTAAACTTGCCTCATGGGCAAATTTGCATCTCTAGTCTAAGCCACAATAGAGCTGACCTGCTCCCGGCCTCCACCTCAAAACACATGCTCCAATGACCAGAGTCACTGGTCTCAGTTGGTGGCATTAATCTGTCCAAGTGTTCAGGTTGAAATCCTTGGAGTCTTCCTTTTTCTGACATTCTTTATCCTCTCATCAGAATTTCTTGTACAGGGCCAGGTGTGGTGGCTTGTGCCTGTAATCTCGGCACTTTGGGAGGCCTAGGCGGGCCTGAACCCAGGAGTTTGAGACCAGCCTGGGCAACATAGCAAGACCTTGTCTCTACAAAAAAGAAAAAAAATTATCTGGGCATAGTGGCGCACGCCTGTAGTCCTAGCTATTCAGGAAGCTCAGACAGAAGAACGGCCTGAACCCAGGATGTCAAAACTGTGGTGATCCGTGATCCTGCCACTGCTCTCCAGCCTGTATGACAGAGTAAGACCCCAACTCAAAAAAAAACCCAAAAAACTTCCTGCATACTACGCCTGGAATCTATCCTTCAAATGGCGCCAATCCCTAGTCCCACCTGGCATCGTCTCTCCCTGGCTCACCTCCACAGCGCCCCCCTTCACACCCCTCAGTCTGTTCTTATCTCAGAAGGCAGAGGGAGCCTCTTCACATGTTGCGGTGGCTCCCATCTCAGTCTCAAAAGTCAAGGTCTGGGCATGGGTCGGCAAGGACCACAGGACCAACAAGTCCCGCCCCTCAGACGTCACCTCCCATGCTGCCCCTGGCTGAGTTCACTCTAGCCCCTTCCTGGATGTTTGTTTATTTGTATATGCATTTATTATGTCCGTATGGACTAGTGAGATCTTATTCAGTTGGTTGTCATCCTTTACTATCAGTATTTCTTCTGCTGCTCCAATCATCTTACATCTGGATGCTGGCCCCTGAGTCCTTTTTAAACATAATCATCATTCTTTGAGCACATCCCTACCTCCTGTAATTACAAGGTGCTTCACATTTGTCTTGTGGGTTCCCTGACACACCCCTGGAATGAGCCTTTTCTCCAAGTAACCCAAGTTCTTTTGAGTGGAGACTTGCGTTCAGAAACCAAGATATGAGCACTAGGTACACTCACGGCCACTGCTGTGTCAGTGGTTTCAGGTCTTCTTCGGGGACACGGCAAGGATGCACACACCACACCTCACACACACACCATACATACTACACATGTATGTACACACATCACACATCACACACACACCATACATACTACATATAGCACACACCTCAATACACCATATCCACCTCACACACACCACATACAGCACACAGCAAACACCTCACACACACACATCACACACACCATGAACAACATACACCTTACACACCACACACCTCACACACAATGCCCCTCACACACCACAGCACATACCTCGCATATACACCACACATGCCCAACATACACAAAGCACACCACATACACACACCACACACAACACACACTCGCACACGCACAAAACATACTCACCACAAACAGTACACACACAATACTCATACACCACACAAACATACTGCACACACCACACATACTACCCACATGCCTCACATACACCACACACCTCACACCACAAACACATACCACACATATAGCACCCACATACCTCACACCACACACATACCTTACATACACACACAGATTTATACCCATAGTTAAGGCTATAAGGATATAGTTACAGTTATGTATGTTTTAAAAATTATGAATTCAAACAGATACCTCTAACTCCAGCTGAAACCACAAGTCCATTCTTATCTTAACCCTTTCCCATATTTGTGACTCTCTTTTCCACGTGGAAGACACATGGCTTCATTTGCAAGTTTAGAATTTTCTGAGTTGTAAGCCAATATCACTCAAAACCAAACTACCGAATTTGTTTAAAATATTTGCTTACAGTTCTTGTTAGAGTAAAACTTACATCCAGTGAAATAATCGAATATCAAATGTACAATTCAAAGAGTCTGGACGACTGAACATACCCAGGTAATCCCCTGCCTATGTCAAGACAAAGAACATTTTTCATTGCCCCAGGGAAGTCCCCTGATATTGCCTTGCAGGGGGTGCTGCAGGCCCAGAAGCAGCCGCTTTTCTGATCAGCGTTGCTTGTTACAGAACTTCATGTGAACAGAATCACTCCAAGTGTCCCCCTGAGCCTGTTGTCTTTACTCCACACATCTGTGAGGTTCGTGCTTGAGGTTGGGTATGTCCGTTGTTGCTGAGTGGGTACCACACTGTATGTACACACCACAATGTGCTTCCACATTCTTCTGCTGACAGACATTTGGGTGGCTTCCAATTTGGGGCGATTATGAATAAAACCACTACAAATATTCTTGCATTAGCCTTTTTATGGATATATGCTTTTATTTCTTTGGAGTAGATAAGTAAGAGTGGAATTGTATGGCTATGGGATATGTATATGTTTAACTTTAAAAGAAACTGCTAGGGCCGGGCTCGGTGGCTCGGCCTGTAATCCCAGCGCTTTGGGAGGCCGAGGTGAGTGGATTGCCTGAGCCTCCGGGTTCGAGACCCGCCTTGGCAACTTGGCGAGACCTCATCTCTACAATAAATCAAAAATTAGCCAGGCGTGATCGCGCGCGCCTGTAGTTCCAGCTACTTGGAAGGCTGAGGCGGAAGGATTGCCGGAGTCCAGCAGGTCGAGGCTGAGGAGGCTGGGAGCGGCCACTGCACTCCAGTCTGGGTGACAGAGTGAGACTCCAACTCAAAAAATAAATAAATAAAAGAAACTGCTAGAAGCTTCCCCAAGTGGTTTTACCATCTACTCCCACCGGCAATGTGTGATATTTCTGGTGCACCACACCCCTGCTATCACTTGGTACTGTCCATCTTTTTTTAATTTTTCCTTCCAGTGCTGGTAGAAAGGGACCTTCCGTTGTGGTTTTAAATCATGTTTCCTTTATGACAAATTATGTTGAGCGTATTCACTTTCATGTGCCTTGTAAAATGCCTGTGTAAGTCTCCTGCCGTTTTAAAACTGGATTGCCTTTTTATTGAGTTGTAGGAGCTCATTATTTTTCTGAATACAAGTCCTTTGTTAGATGTATGCATTACAAATATTTTCTCCCAGTCTGTGTCTTGGCTTTTGATTCCCTTAATAGTGCCTTTTGATGCACAGAAGTTTCTCACCTTGGTGAAGTCCATCATATCAGTATTAGAGTTATTACCTCTTACATTCTGTTAGGAAGTCTTTGCTGATCCTAAGCTTGTGAAGATAGTCTACATTTGTTTCTAGGAACTTTATGGCTCTAGTGTTTACATTTAGGTCTGTTGTCCATCTTACATTCTTCTGTTCGTGGTGTGAGACAGGGGCTGAGATTCCTTTTTCCCCAGGTGAAACGACTTGCTCCAGCGCTTTGTGTGAAAAATACTCTTCTTTCCCTGTCCAGGAGGTTGGGGCCTATATTGAAAATCATGAGCTGTTTAAGAGGGGGCCTATTCTTTCCTGTTGATCTATTTAGCAGCCCCCCCCCAACCTGGTTTGGCTTTTCCAGGGATGCTCTGGTTGTTCTGGGCCTCTGTGCCATGTGCCTCATTTTTCTGACTTAGGCTGTTCCCTTGGCTTGAGTACTTTTCCCCAGGTAGACACTGGCTCCCTGCCTTTCCTCCTTCATACAGTCTTCCCACCACAATTGCCTCAGGCCACCTTATATGAATGGTACCCTCAGCCCTGGGACCAGGG
The DNA here is from genome assembly GCF_000164805.1 of Carlito syrichta. NCBI lineage: Eukaryota > Metazoa > Chordata > Mammalia > Primates > Tarsiidae > Carlito > Carlito syrichta. The sequence goes on along the minus strand of NW_007252972.1, from coordinate 720,839 downwards.
GTGAGGCCTTGGTCTGGTTCCCCCAACATGGTGCCTAACACCTTTCAGATGCTCAGAGAATACCAGATACAAACATTGACGAGCTGGGCAGTGAAGGTCACTGTCAAGGGCACTTCCTGGTCCTTCCTCCACCCACTGCCTCTGGAGAGCCTGGCCTGGCTGTCCTCCCTCCCTGAGGCTGCCAGGGGCAGGGGACTCACAGTGAGCTTCAGGGAGTCCACCACGTACTGCAGGAGCAGGAAGATGGACTGTACCACTCGCTTGCGTTCATGGCTCTTTTCCGAACTCAACCAAGGTTCTGTGTGCTGGGACAGAGAGAGGAGAACCGGAGGGAACAGCCAGTCCCAATGGCCTACCCTTGACACCCAGTTCCAGGCATCTGATTGTAGACAGTCCTGGCCTGCACATCAGCTAAGAGGCCACCTCATGGACTGGATCTGGGGTCATCTAATATACAGGAAAAACCAAAGCCTTTTTACCTACCCTCGCACAGCCAACACGCTTCTGACACCAGATGTGTGAAGTTGTTTCCCCACACACTAACCAAGTGATTCTGCAGAGGACACCAGCTGGGTGTCCTCTAATTCCATTCAGTTCTGACACTCTCCATCTGGAAGTAGTGCCAGCTCTCACAGGTTGAGGGCTCAGTCCACACGACTGCTCCCACTTCAGATGCCAGTCTAAGCCCCAGGCTGTGGCCTGGGCTTCTGATCAACCTGCAATAAATCAGGGTTCCTACGACCCCTTCCTTGAGTTTGATTTTGCTAGAGTGGCTCACAGAACTCAGGGAAACATTTATTCACATTTATTCATTCATTATAAAGAATGAGACAAAGGACACAGATGAACAGCCAGCTGGAAGGTACGCATAGGGCAAGGTGTGGGGGAGGGGCAAAGAGCTCCCCTACCCTCCCAGGGTGTCACCCTCCAGGCACCTGCGCATTGTTCACTATCCAAAAACTCCCTGAACCCTGTCCTTTTTGGGTTTTTAAGGAGGCTTCATTACGTAGACCTGATTGATTACGTCACTGGCCTTTTGTGACCACCCAATAGCCCCTGTCTCCTCCCTGAGTACTGGGAGTGCAGAGACAGAGGGTGGGACTCCTGGGAGGGGGCTGAAAATCTCAATCCTCAGTCACACAATTAGTTCCCCTGGCAACCAGCCTCCCTACTGAGGTGATCTAGGAGTCCCAGCCACCAGTCAACTCATTAAAGTGCAAATACTCTCATCACGCTTATGATTCCAAGGGTTTTAGGAGCTATATGTCAAGAAATGGGGATGAAAAACAAAAAATATATTTCACAATAATATGGGCCACACTAGAGCTTCCAGAATCCTCCGGAAAACCCCAAGTTCAGTGCAGCTCTGGAGGTAAAGAGTGTCCCAAAGAGCCTGGGTTGGTCACGGGGCCTCATGGCTTCGACAGCAAGTGGGATAGGGAGCAGAGGGAAGTTCAAGGACTTTGACCCTCACTCCTCTCTTACCTCTTTATTTCCTGAGCCACTTGAGAGAATCTAGAGGGAGACAAGCATTCTATGACTGACACGTTGCCTAAGCCACGGTTGGAGTCACCTGCTCCTGCGGGTCCCTCTTTTCCTTCTTGGTTGTCCCTTGTCCTGGACTGGACCCTCAAGCTTCCTGCATGTTCCTGACCTTGGCCCTTTGGGGAAAGGTGCTGACACCTTATCCTCAGACTCTTGCTCCTCCCTTGGGGGCCTTGACTAAGCTCCTGCCCAGCAAGGTGGGGCACAGAGCACACCTCTAGCCTGGATTGATCACTCTGTGACTTATACTTGGGGTCAGCCAAGTTTCCAGTAAGATGAAGCAGGGGTCCCTCTTAAGGGCCCGCCGGGCATCCCCAATCATGGAAATAAAAACCAATCATGAGCCTTTTCAAGGGACATTCTAGGCACCTAGGTAGCTTCAAAAAGTAAATGAGCAACCTGATAAGCAAGAAGGTAATCATAACTGAAAACAATAGCACCCAAGGAAGTTAGAGCCACAAGATGTTTGGTTCCCTATAGAAGCTAACAATAGCATCTTAACATATGTCCCTGAGTTGTTATTCAGAAAGCTGGGCCCACACCAGATGGAAAATGCTAATGCAGTCATGTAGATCTCAGGTAAGGGGAAACTGAGGACTGAACTGCTGTTCTTTGTTCTAAATTTCTTCCAGAGGGTCCTGGAGAGAGTCATGACCACAGACTAAATGCTAACATTACTTTCTGTTGACCCCAAGTTTTTAAACAAAACCTTACTTCTTTAACCAGCTGCAAATCAAAGAATCTCTGAGTCCACCTATGACCTGTCAGACTCCCCAACACCCCTGGCATCAAGGTATCCTGCCTTCTGGACCAAACTAATGTATAACTTCCATATATTGATTTACAATTTTGCCTATAATGCCTGTTTTCCTCAAATATACCCCTGGCTTTATTTATTTGTTTCTTTGTTTATTTTTAAATTTATTTTTAGTCAAAGTCTTACTCTGTTGCCCAGACTGGAGTGCAGCGGCATGCTCACAGCCACCGCAGCCTTTACCAGCTTGTAAGCCATCTGGGAGGTTGGGTTTTAAGCTGTTCCTACCTGCCCATAATGGCACCAAAAGGCAACGTCAGTTAGCCACTTCACTCCTTGAGAGGCAAGAAGGCCTGGACCCCATGGCTTCCAGGACCCTTGGTAAGTAGTATAGCGTAGATCAGTCAACCTGACCCTCTTGGCACCTACTGTATGTGATTAACCCACCCCAAGCTGATCCTGGAGAGCAGAGGCCTGCCCTGGGCTTGGACTTGGGCTGGGAACCCTCATGCTACACCCAGCCTCCACATTGCCTCCCAGATCCTCACCTGTAGAAGGAAGTAGACCTCGTTCATGCTCTTGTTCTCAGAGATGAAGTTCTGGAGAAGCAGGTCCAGGGCATTCATGGTCTTCCTGTACAGCACCTGACAGAGGAAGATGACCACTGGCATCCCTCAGCCACACATTGCTCTGCCAGCTCCACAGTCCTCTTTTACTGACATCCTCACAAGGCTCCCAGGAAACTGTCCTGGAGGAGAGCCAGACAGCTCATCACTATAAGGCCACGTGTGGTCACCTGGTCTACCTGGGCCCAGCCCTAGTGGATGAGGACAGGCAGTGACTGCCATAGTTGCTGCGCTCTTCTGGGGATAACCTCTGGAGTGGTGGGTGCTGCATGCAGACCACAAGGGTGCCATGGATGTGACAGAGTCATGAGCTGCAGACAGCACAGTGGAGCATACTGCCCTGCCCTCAGTGCTCAGACAGAACCCCCTCCCTCTCCTGTACCTCTAGCCCACCCCCCTTTTGTTCTTCTCTTTGTCATTTATTTTCCCTTCAACACTGCTGTCCCTCAAGGGTAGCCTGTGCTCTCTTTCCTTTTCACTCTTTTTATTCTCCCTGGAAACATTTTTGGCTGATGTCCTCAGATATTCAGAACTCAGTCAACCCAAAGTCCCCACAAAGCTGCTGCCTAGGGCTTGCTGTCCTGATGGGTGAGATTTCAGTGTGGCACTTGGCTATGGGAATTGCTCCATGATAGAATAAGCCAAGAGTTATGTCATTGGTGCCACATAAATACCTGTGGAATATAGGAATGACTATGGTATTCCTTTGAGGACTGACCAAAGAAATGTTTCTCAGCTTCTCCTCTGCATAATAAGGCTACAATCTTCCCTTTTGGGCAGCCTAAGGACCAATGCCTTCTCAAGTTCAAAGGAGACAGTATTTACTGTGAATGTATGTGAGAACAGTAAGTATAATTGGCATTCTTTCAAGGGCAATTCACTAATCACAAATTAATACTCTCATGTGATGGATATTTATTGAGCACATACTGTGCACCCCACCTGTGAGACAGATGTATAGTAGGAACCAGGTTTCTGGTCATAATAATCTCCCAGTCCAGTTGGAGAGGCAAGGACTAGTAGTAAAAATCTAAGAACAGAATGAAACATCTAAACAAGTCTGAGAATGTGTGTTGGTCATTCTTAAAAGTTACCTGGAAAAGATCACTTAAAAGTGCCATGGAAAAGGAAAGTCATCAAAGAGATGGTAGAAAGTCACTTCCTTCAGATCCAAAAAGGATCTGCAAGGGCTCTGCCCAGGCATTCAGATCCTGCCTTCTTCTCTCCCTCCCTCCCATTGGACAGAGGCCATTGCAGTCAGTTTGTTCCTGTGAAAACTCATATAGATGCTTGGTACTCAATGTCACAGTGTGGAGAAAAGGGACAGATCTTTGAAAGGAATTTAGACTGTGAGGGGTTCACCTTCATGAAGGGATTAATGCCATCTCACAGGAGGGAGTAGGTTCTCACTCCTGAGGGACTAGATTAGTTCCACAAGAGAGAAAGCTTTTATAAAACAAGGTCATCCTTTGTATTTTGTCTCTTTTTCACACCATCAGTTGCTGCTCTTGCACACATTCCCACCACATGATGCCCTCTGCCATGTTAGATACAGTGCAAGGCCCTTGCCAGATACAGCCGCCTGATCTAGGACTTCCCAACCTCCAGAACCATAAGTAAAATAAACCTCTTTTCTTTATAAATTACCCAGTCACAGGTATTTTGTTATTAGCAACAGACTAAGACATGACTGAAATCAAGAATGTAATATTGGTATAAAGATAGACAAATAGATTAAGGGGACAGAATAAAGAGATTAGAAATGGAATCATGTATATATGGTCAATTAATGTTTGACAGAGGAGCAAAGGGACTTGAATGATATTTTGGCTATAAATATCCAATTAAGTAAAGGATGATATTTTCAATAAGTGGTTCCAGAACAACCTGGTGCCCATAAGTAAAAACTTAAACTTCAATCCATATAATATCCCATATAAAATTGATACAAAATAGAACATGGACTATTATAGACTGAATGTTTGTATCCACCTCAAAATTCATATGCTAAAATCTTAACTCTCAAGGTGAGGTCTTAAGAGGTGGAGTATTGGGGACATGATGAGGTCATGAGGGTTGAGCTCTCATCTGTGGGATTAGTGCCCTTATAAAAGGGATCCAGAGAACTCTCTAGAACTTTTTCTGCCATGTGTGAGTACAAGAAATTTGCAATCTGCAACCTAAAAAATGACTCTTGGTTGGGCATAGTGGCTCAAGTCTGTAATCCTAGCACTTTGGAAGACTGAGGTAAGAGAATTGTCTGAGCCCAGGGGTTTGAGACCAGCCTGGGCAACTTGGCAAGACCTCATCTCTACAATAAATCAAGAAAAGTTAGCCAGGTATGGTGGCACATGTCTGTAGTTCCAGCTACTTGGAAGGCTGAGGTGGGAGGATTGCCTGAGCCCAGTAGGTTGAGGCTATGGTGGCAGTGAGCATGCCACTGCCCTCCAGCCTGGGCAACAGAGTAAGACTTCAACTAAAAAGAAAAAAAAATGACCCTCACAAAATCCTGACCATGCTGGCACCCTCTGACTTCCAGCCTCCACAACTGTCAGAAATAAAGTGTTGTTGTTTATAAGCCACCCAGTCTATAGTATTTTGTTACAGTGGCCTGGATTGACTAAGACATGGACTTAGGTGTAAAACCTAAATCTATAAAACTTCTAGAAGAAAATAGAGGGTAAAATCTTTGTGATCTTGGGTGAATCAAAGATTCCCTAGATACAATACTAAAAACACAATTTGTACAAGAAAAAATAGATGAATTTTCTCAAAATTAAGAACTTTTGCACTTCAGAAGACACTATTAAGAGAATAAAAAGACAAATTACTAATTACTTGTGAGAAAATATTTTCAAGTCATATATCTGATAAGGACTCACATCCAGAATATGAAAGAACTTCTAAGAACTACATAACAAGAGAATTAACACAAATTTAAAATTAGGCATGATTGCCAGGCATGGTGGCTCATGCCTGCAATCCCAGCACTTTGGGAGACAGAGGCGAGAGGATTACCTGACACCACGGGTTCGAGACCAGCCTGGGAAACTTGGCAAGATCTCCTCTCTACAGTAAATCAAAAAATTATCTGGGCGTGGTGGCACATGCCTGTGGTTTCAGCTACTGGGAAGGCTGAGGCAGAAGGATTGCTTGAGCCCAGCAGGCCAAGGCCACAGTGACTGTGAGTGTGTCACTGCACTCCAGCCTGGGTGACAGAGTGAGACTCCAAATCTAAAAATAAAAATAAAATTGGGCAGGAGATTTAAACAGACACCTCACCAAAGAAGATGCATGGATAGCAAATAAGCACATAAAAAGATGCTCATCATCATTAGTAGGGAAATGAAAAAGCCACAGTGAGGTACCACACATGTATTAGAATGGCTACCTTTAAAAGACAGACCACATCAAGTATTAGTGAGGAAGCAGAGCAACTGGACCGTTCACACCTGCTGGTGGGAGTTTGGAGATCTGTTAAAAAGTTAAACATGCACCTTCCATATGACTCGGCTATCCCACTCTTAGGGAGTTACTCCCCAAATTAAAACATACATCTGTACAAAGCCCTGTACATAAATGTTCATAGCCGCTTTGTTTGTAAGAGCCAAATGCTGGAAATAATCCAAATGCCCACCACCCAGCGAGAGGATAAATGATAGAATACCCAAAAAATGAACTTCCACTTGCAATAAAGAGAAACGATACAAGATACACTATGGATGAATCTCAATGTCATTATAGTCAGTAAAAAGAATCCAGAGATAAATAGATATTATCTGATTCCATTTATGTAAAATCCTTTTTTTATTATGAAAGATGTATTAAAGGGAAGATACATTGTGAAATGCACAATGGGCAGGACAGCAGTGAGAGCGTCTGCTGTCTGCCTGAATTTCTTAAAAATGAAAATTAGTCTATGGTGACAGAAGTCAGATGGCGCTTTCAGTGGAGAGAAGTGAGGAAGAGGGATCCCAGAGGCTAGGCGAGAGGAGTGAGGGGTGAGGAGGAAGGATTCTGTAGGGGAGAGGGGTGAGGAGGAGGGATCCCTCAGGGTTTGAAGGGTGATGGGTGAGGAGAGGAGAGCCACAGAAACGACTGGTGAGTCTTGCAGAGGTGAAGGGTGAGGAGGAGGTAGCCACCAAGATGAAAGGTGAGAGTGAGAAGTGAGGCGGAGGGATCCTGCAGGGGTGAGGGGAGAAGGGTGAGAAGAGGGAGCCACAGAGCTGAAAGGTGAGGAGGGATTCTGTAGGGACACCCGGAAGCTCTAAAGTTGGATAGCTCTTGGCTTTGAAGATGGTTGCATGTTCGTACTTCAGAGCACACACACGTGTGCGTGGTAAGTTGGCATAGTGCTTTGCATGTCATGCTTCAGTAAATCTGTTAAAATCAGACAACCCCTACTCAGGGTCATGCCCTCGTGGTCCACCTCTGACACCCTCAGAATGTCCACCCCTGGCTCCCAGGGCTCACATGGTGGTAGGTATGGCACCCTGCCGGGCCCTGTTCTTTTTCGCATGCACTGCCCAGCTGCTGTCAGCCCTGGGCGTGGTCAGGGGTGGTCCACTGCAGGCACTAGCTGATGTAGCATTAAATGGTCCTCCCAGTTGAGCTGCCCAGAACCAGAGCTATTTCCTCTGCCCCCTCACCCACCGTGTGTGGCAAGGGCTTGACAAATGAGCCCAGTGCCAAGAACCCAGTGCCCAGAAAGAGAAGGAGGACAGCCACAGGAACAGGGCATCACCATGACATCTGGGGCCGGCTCCAGCAGAGGTAGGCTACTCTTCAGCATTTCCGTGGGTGGAAGCGTGTACAAGCTCTTCATGCAAGTCTGCAGGATATTGGACTTGACCATGGACTTGAGATGGGGCCGCAGCTTGCTAAGAAGAAACAGTAGATTCTGAGGGTTTTTTTTGCATAGTCCATGGTCCTGGGGATGAGAGATCTGGCTAAAATAGGTTCCCAGCAAGGACAAATTGACACAGTTTAAAACATAGACATGGGTCTGGATTACAAACTGGCCTGAGACTCTGGCTTGGGGGTAGAGGGTGGGCACTGCTGGGGAAAGTGGAGCTTATTTAGAAGGGGAGAGGACCACAGGGGACAGTTTCTGAACCATCCTGAGTATTCGCTTAGTTCTCTTGGGTTCACTGACATTTATTTGTGAGAAAACATAGGGATTACTCAGGGGTCAGGGCCAGGGCTATGAAAGGGTTAGGATTCAGGTGACAAAGGTCAGAGCTGAATTTATGGTCAGGGTCAAGTCTCAACCTGTGGCCAGGATCAAGGCTCAGTGTGTTGCCAAGGTCAGGGCTCAGTGTGTGACCAGAATCTGGTTTAAACCTGTAGCCAGGAACAGGTCTCAATATGTGACAGAGGCCAGGGATCAGTGTGTGACCAAGGTCAGGACTCAGCCTGTGGCCAGGATCAGGGCTTAGTGTGTGACTAGAGTCAGGGCTCAGCATGTGACTAAGGTCAGGACTTAGCATATGATCAGTGTCAGGGCTCAGCCTATGATCAGGATCAGCGATCAGTGTATGGCTAGGATCAGGGCTCAGTGTGTGCCAATGCTAACAAAGTATTTTGGATGTGAACCAAAGCAAATCTCACCGTCCCAGATAGAATGTGCCCCCTGGCCCTCTCACCCAGTTCTCTGTTTTAGTTTCTGGTGCCAGTCACCCCTCTTACCACTTCGCACTCTCCCCCACCCCATACTCAGAAGCCTGGACTATCTTCCATCCTGGACCCTGTTGGGGAGTTACCTGAGTCCTGCAATGGCCAGTATGATCCTTTGCCGGAAGAGGGTAGCCAGGAAGTTTGGCTCCTTCTCAAGGATGCTCTGGGTGGGCAGAGGAGAAGCTGGCACAGTAGGGGCGTCCAGCCTGACCCCTCCTTCCTCACCCACCCTAGCAGTCATGCAGGCACCTTTAGGGCAAGGCCCTGAGGTATCACTCACCAGTAGACACTGGATGAGCTCCGGTATTTGGGTGAACCTGTAGCTCTGGGCACTACACTCCCAGCTGAGAGCCTTTGTGAGCATAGTGGCCGCCGAAAGGAAGCTCGATTTCAGGATATCATCCTGTCAGGGCATGAATGGCCATAAGGGAAAGTAAGGGGCATACACGGAGAGTGCCCCAGTATCCTGCCACACAGCAGTGTCCACCTATCCGGGGTGCCAGCAACATATGCACAATCACACACATAGGTACCCACATACACACAAAATACACACAGCACACACACAAGATACACTGAGCACACACACGACATACACAACACACAAAATACAGCAACATAGCATACACAGAGCACACACAACATACACGGAACATTCATATAACATACAATATACACAGAACGCACACATATGATACACAGAGCACAAACAACATAGAGCACACAAAGAAGAGGGGACCCTCAAAAAAGCAGAATTATATTTTGGAATGTAGGCCTTTTAGTACAGGCCTCCCCCTCTAGGCAAGTGTCTCAGGAACCCATCAGCATCAGTGTACTGTACCAGCTAGAGTTGTTGTGAGAAGCTGCATTCAGCCTCAGTGCATTTTTTTGGTGGGGGGCGGGATTTCTTTCAATGTGTTTACCCATTTCATGAAGGGTGATTTACAAGTGCATCTGCCCACACCGTGCTGTGTTCAGCAGTTTTTTGACCAAAAATGTCATGATCTCCATGCCCCACCCTTTTGCTTCCCAGATGAAAAAAGTCCTCAAAGGGGAATGTTTTGCTGATGTGGAAGAAGTGAAATAAAAAAGGGCAAAAAGCACTAAAAGGCATCAAAACTGATGAGTTCAAAAACTGTTTTGAGCAGTGGAGAAAGTATCTCGATAGGTGAATTGCATCAAACAGAGAGTACTTTGAAGGTGACTGAAGTTCAAACATGTAAGAATAAATACAGAATTTTTATAAATAAATTCTGGGTTTTTTTGGGTCCCTCCTTGTACATACACACAGCATAGACACAACATACACAGAGTACACAGACACACACAGCACTCAACATAGAACACACAGGCACAATGCACACACACACCCTCCTACATACATACCACATCACTCACACATACACACACGCCATACACCACACGGCACACCCCAGGTGCCAGGCAACACTAGATGGCTGAGAGCAGATTTGTCTTGGATTGTTCCCGGTATGGTGTTTGGATGTGCTGTCTTTTAAAGGAGGGAAGGACACTCCCAGCTCCCTGGGCTCGTGGGCTGCAAGTGGAGGGTACCCCACCTCCCTCTGTGGTCCCTGTCCTGAACTAGAGCAGGGTGGGACTCACACAGCTGCTGCGCGAGAAGTAGTACACCATCCTGGAGGTGATGTTGTCCACCCAGGGCAGGATCTGCCCCTTGGCACGCATGACCATCTGCCCGAAGCACAACAGGGCGGTGCTGCTGGCCCATTTCCAGTGCAGGTCAGGGTCCAGCTGTTGCGGGAGAAGGTGGGTGGGCTCTCCCCTGCCACTGACCCAGCTCCCACCCCCTTCTACCCCTTGAGAAGGTTTTGAGCCCTCTGCACAGGGTCAGGACATAAGCCAGTCATGTCCACATGCCACATGGGATCATGTTCCCAGGACTGGCGCCAGCCCCTCCCTCCAGGAAGCCCCTCTAGCTGGTGCTCCCTCCTGGACTCCTCTGCTTTCCCAGGTAGTGCCTCCTCTTTTGGGTGTCTTTTGTTCTTTCCCTGTGAGGCTTCTGGGGCAGGGACCGACTAGGACAGTGGAGTCACCCAAGGCATCCTCCCAGGTCAGGTGTACAGATGAGGAAACTGAGGTGCGGGCCACACGTGTCATCACCTGAAGTCAGGGCAGGCCCATGGCTCCCAGATCCTCAACCCACCGACAACTCCAGACCCTACTTGTGGGGTTCTCAGGTCAGGACTCATAACTGTAGCTGCAGCAAGTACAGAGAAGGTTTCCTTTCATCCAGCCTGAGACCCCCACACCAGCCCCTCAGGGAGGACAGTGGGGAAAGAGACTCCATGTCACCCATGAGTAAACAGGCTCAGAGACACAAGTGACATTCCCCAGGCTTTGGGGGTGGGGTGTCCCAGACCCTCCCTGCCACGCCACCATCCAGCGTCAACCTGGCCCCCAGGGTCCCTCTACCTGGCTGTCTGGGGATGTGACAGCAAAGCTCAGGAACTTGTTGCGGCCCAGGTACTCCAGCAGGGCCCACACCTCCTCTAGATGCGTGACAGACGTCCAGCCCACGGCAATCGCGATGCCCTATAGGCCAGGGACCCTGTGAGCCAGTCCCCAAGAGAAGTGCAGAAGCTCCCAGCCATCCCAAGGAGCTGCAGCTGGCACCTATGGGGGCCCACTCCTTCTAGGGGTACTGCTCCCTGCCAGGGTGGGACAAGGATAAGGCCCAGTGGGTGTCAGCAGTCCTTGCCGTTCAGCACCTGACAAAACGCTCCAGAGCTAAGAGTTGCACATGATCATGTTATGAGGGCCAAGGACCAAGAATCAGCAGAGGCCCACTCGAAGCGGGGCCAGGCTGTGCCAACCAGAGGGTCCTCAGGGCACCGACTCACCTCCCGTTGGCTGGAGGACTGGTGGGACAGCTCCAGGAGGCAGGTCAGGTGCTTCTTCACCAGCTCAGCATTGCTGCACTCTTGGAGGATCAGCCCATACAGGTGGAAGAGGAATGTCTAGGGCAAGACACCAAGGGACAGGGTGGAGCCCGCAACCAGCCAATGGGCAGGGGCTGCGCCAAGGGCCCCTCCTCTGTGAGCCACTCTTGCATGTCTGTGTTCAGGGCTAGGCCAGGCTAGATGGGTATGTGTGCTTGTCCCCAGAGCCCCTTTGGCTGTCAGCTGCTGTCTTGCTGGTCCTTCAGGACTGGCCCCCAGAGAGTGGACACCAAGCTTAGTGGCCCCTGCAAGCTGTGATCAGACCCTGTGTCCAGACAGATGTCTGGTTCTGGAGCCTGTGGGACTGCCCTAGAACTCAAACCCCAGGACTGGGCCCAGCTTGCTTCTTGTGGGTCTACTCACACACACCCAAACCCACGCTGAGGGTCACTATGTGCCTTGCCTGCTGCTGGGGCTGTGCTGTGCCCAGAATCCTCAGCCACGCTCGACTTCCTGGTTGCTCCCCTCCCCTCTGCAGCCACAGTCCTGCACATGGAGGTGGGACATGTCTACAGGGTGACATGTCTCATGTCTGTCCAGCACTTTCCATGTACTGAGAGGGGGAAGAACTGATAGGGATGCTCTGGACAGGCCCGCCTGGCACTGACCTTCTCCAAAGTCAGCTGAGGGTCCAGGTTCAAGAACTCCAGAAGCTCCTGGATGTCAGTGTCCTTAAACTCTGCTGACTGTTCCTTCCTGGCAAGCTGCAGGCAGAGCACAGGACTCAGGGTGTGGACCTCCTGCCACTGACCACCTGGCCAGGGGTGGAACAAGGACCACAGTGGACAGGACAGAAAAGGGCCTGCTGAGACCTGCGGGCAGGTGGAGAACACAACATACTCCCCAAAAGTATACGGAAAATGTCATGGGCATGCCTGGCTAGTAGCCAGGGCATTCTTTCTTTAGTGTGATTCTAGCCACACCCTCCTCTGATTAAGACCCTTGACAGGGCTGGATGCGGTGGCTTAAGCCTGTAATCCTGGCACTTTCAGAGGCTGAGGTGAGAGGATTGCCTGAGCTCAGGGGTTCAAGACCAACCTGGACAACTTGGTGAAACCTTGTCTCTACAATAAATCAAATAATAATAATAATAAGCTGGGTGTGGTAACACATACCTGTAGTTCCAGCTACTTGGAAGCTGAGGCAGAAGGATCTCCTGAACCCAGCAGGTAGAGGCTGCGGTGCCTGTGAGCATGCCACTGCACTCTAGCCTGGGCAACAGAGTGAGACTCTGACTCAAAAAAAAAAAAAGACCTTTGGCAGGCCCCTACCCTTAGGACAGAGGCTGAATCCATTCAGGAGGTCAACAACCCTGAATAACCTGACTGCTAGAGTGTTCTTCCACCCTGTCGTGTTGCTGCATGCTTTCCACAGCCTGTTCCCTCTGGCACAATAGTTTTCTTTCCCACGACTAGTGCGTTGGCCTGACACCCAGCTGTGTGCCTCCCTCTGTAAGCACTTGGGTCTTTCTGTGGTGCATTCACCTCGGCCTGTCTGTCAGCCTCCAGACTTCAAAGAATCTGTCCTTTAGAGTTGGAAGCGGGGGGGGGGGGGGGCAGGTGTCAGTGGACAGCAGTCTCAGGGGGTGAGTGTGCACAAGGAGGCTGGAAATGCAGGTGGGAGCAGGAATGCAGAGGAAAGAGGCCAGAATAGCCCTCGCCTGCTCTGGAATTCTCAACGAACTCTGGCAGTGGCCCAGCTGCTCAGCAGGTCAAAAGAATGGCCCCCACAGAGCCACTGGGGCATGCAGAGTGTGAGGGTCCTGCTTCCTCCATGGCCAAGTCCAGCCTGACAACGATCACAGGAGGCTGAGCCAGGGAGCTTTGGGAATGCGTTAGGCCCCCATCCTGCAGGACAGAAGGGATGAGTAGGCCTTGTGGTGAGCTGCGAGATCTCTGTGCCTCCACCAGCTCCTACCCCCGTAGGGAACAGCAATGTCTGCCCTGGGTCCCTTATACCTTCTACACCTTTCAGTGGAAACGTCACTACAGGCTAAGGCCTGTAGGAACCAAGAGTGATATTGGCCAGGCTTGGGAGCTTGGGCACAGAGGCCTGATGAGACCACCAACCACCCACTGAGCCCTGGAGGGGCCTCGGTCATCCTCCTCAGGGTCCCATGATTCTCCACGTGTCAGGGCCACAGTGGGTGGTGAGGACTGTGACTCGGGGGTCCTACCCGGCTCTGGTCCTCCAGATGTTGGCAGATGGTATCTAGCACCCAGCTCCAGTCCAGGTCCAGCGTGAGCCTGATTTTGCCGACAAGCTCTTTCTCCCAGGATGGGCACTCATCCAGGGATGCTCCCGACAGTCCTGAATCCGGGTGGTCTGCAAGGATTGAGAAGCAGAGAGGCAGAATCAACCCCACCCTCCAGGTTATGAGCCTCCTGGCTCCTGCAACCTTGAGGCCCCTGTAGATTATGGGGGTTCACGGTAGAGACTGGACTGCCCTGAAGACCTTGGGCTCCCCCAAAACGCCTTCTTTAAAATACATTTGGTGTCCAGGCATGGTAGCTCACGTCTGTAATCCCAGCACTTTGGAAGGCGGAATTGAGAGGATTGCTTGAGTCCGTGGGCTCAAGACCAGCCTGGGCAACTTAGCGAAATCTCATCTCTACAATAAATAAAAAAAATTAGTTGGACATGGTGGCGCATGCCTGTGGTTCTAGCTACTTGGAAGGCTGAGGCAAAAGGTTCACCTGAGCCCAGCAGGTCAAGGCTGTGGTGGCTGTGAGCATGCTACTGCATTCCAGCCTGGGTGACAGAGTGAGACTCCTACTCACAAATAAATAAATAAAATAAAATACATTTCGTGGCCAGGAATGGTGTCTCACACCTGTAATCCCAGAAATTTGGGATGCTGAGGAGTTTGAGACCAGCCTGGGCAACATAACAAGACCTCGTCTCTACCAAAAAATCAAAAAATTAGCCAGGTATGCCTATATGTAGCTTCAGTTACTCAGAAAGCTGAGGTGGGAGGATCACCTGAACCCAGGAGGTCAAGGCTGTAGTGAGCTGTGATCATGCCACTGCACTCCAGCCTGGGTGACAAAGTGAGACCCTCAGCTCAAAGAAAAATGCATTTGGAGAAAAAGGGGTGTGAAAATAGTTGGGAAAGTGACAGCACAGAATGCAGAGGGCAGACTTGCCCAGCGATTCTAGGACATGTCCCAGAGGCACACTGGCTGGCTCAGTGCAGGAGCAATGTGCAGGGGGCTAGGGACAGGGCACAGACCCAGTCCAGGAAGCAGTCCTACAACCAGAACTTGAGACTTTAGACCAACAGAGAAAATGTGGATTGATCAACAAGACCAGAGTGATTTCCAATAAAAGTAATTGCCAAATAAAAATTAACTTGGCTTCTTACCCTACTCCTTGGACTAAAGTAAATGCAGACAGTTATGATATTTAAATTTGAAAACAAAAATTGTAAACATACAAAGGAGATTGTGGGTTTCATTCCACCCCACAATATGAAACAAAAGAAAATACTTTTACAGTGAGCAATGGAAGCTTCTTGGGGCCCAAACAATCCACCATGACAGGTGAAAACTGAAAAAGCAGTTGCCATGTCTATAACAAGAAACCAATATGGACATAAAGGCAGGAATGCTCTTAGAAGTCAGGGGGTGAGAGGTTTGCACTGAAACCTTAGACAGGGAAGGACCTGGAAAGCCAGCTCCCAGGAGAAGGAATTCAGCTGGTCAGTCATTAAAAAAAAGATGTTCCACCTTGCCAGTAGTGAAAGAAAAGCAATAAAGCAACAAGAAGTGATTTTTCATCTGTCAGCAAGACAAAGATGAGAAGGCATGTGAAGAAACAGCCTCACACCACTGGGGGCCGCCTGCTCTTCCTCTTTGGAAAATCAGTCAGCAATGAGCAGGTCTCCAAATGGAAATAAAAAAGATGCTCAAAACCACATGGATGACAAGACTCCTTGCTTATACACAGAACAGGGTCTGGAAGCTTTATGGTAATGGCGAGTATGAATTTTCAACCCGGCAAACGCTTTTGCTAAGATGATCAATACTTTCTTCTATAATCAGAGAAGAAATGGTGAAAGGCTGCGAGCCAGTTCCTGCTGGAAACAGAAATGAAGTCAGTCTTCATTTAGGGTCATGTCACCCACTGATCCCAGAGGGCCTCGGGCCCACCACCCTGCACAACCGTCAGACCAGGAGCCAGGTGGCATGATCAGCACTGCCCAGTGCCCCATGGTGGTGTCCTGAGGCCTGGACCCTACCCTATCCTCATCCCTGCTCACCACAATCCAGCCCTTGCTGCCTGGGTGGTGGGTGGTGGGTAGACCTCCACAGGGGCAGGGAGAAACCCCCGCTGGGTGCTGCCACCATGGAGAGCGGTGCTTCCTGGGAAGACAGGTCCTAGGCAGGGACAGGAGGGCAGTGTCACTTATGCCTACTGAAGCCATAGCTGGACCCTGAGAGCCTCCCAGTCACCCCAGACCACGCCTGCGCTGCTCACCTCAGTCACCCCAATCCTTTCCAATCCCCCTCACCCTCGTCACCTCAATCCTACCACGCCCCTCATCTCAGTCATCCCATCCTTACCCATTTCCCTCACCTCAGCCATTCTATCCTTACCAAGACCCTCATCACAGTCACCCCAACCCTACTCATCCCCCTCACCTCAGCCACTCCATCCTTACCAGGGTCCTCTCTACCGTCAGTCACCACTGCACAGGAGAGTCTCTGGGGCCTGGGAAGGAGGGAAGAAGGAAGATGCCACACTGGGTCTGGCATTCAAGTTCCGGATGCTGTGGAAACTCAGAGGCCCCTGGGGTCCTATGCCTGTCCCCCTATCCTCCCCACCTGGCTCTCCATGTTGACTGTTCTCAGACTCATGGCAGGGACAGTAACGTACATTACACAGGGCTCAATTTGTCACAGCCCTGAGAGCCAGCTGGCAGCTCGGCAGCCCAGGACAGCAGAGACAGGCCAGAGCCTCCCAGGCCAGGTGGACAGATCCATGCTCCAAGAGGCCACCAGTTCCTGGCTCCCAGCCTCACCTGCATGTGGCTGCCTCTCTGATCCCTCTCCCCCCAGTACCTACCCTCTCCCTCAGGTATCCACAGGACTTGGCAGGGCACCCTCCTCTTCCTGGGCCCGAGGCCCTCCCTGGACTACCCACCCCTCATGCTTAAACCCAGGTTCAAGACATGAAGGGGTCACCTGGGGACCTTGATAAAATACACCTTCCTATTTCGTGGTTTTGGGCTGGGCTGGAATCCTCATTTCTAACAAGCCTCCAGGTGGCCTCTGAGCTGAGACTGGAGGTGGCCTGACACCCACCCTGGTCCTCAAACCCCAGGTGCCACTGCCCAAGGACCCTCATTCCCACACACTGTCCCAGCACTGGTGTTTCCTGGACTTTCCTGGACCTCACACACCCCATTGCCTCTGCTCATGTTGGGGTGTAGCAGCATCCTCCTGAGAATGCCCCAGCTCCCAGATGCTACAGAATGGGGCCTGGGCTCTTGCTTCCACAAAGACCTGGACAGAGGTGTCCCATTGAGGGCTTTTGAAGCATTTAGAAGAGATGATTTTCTCCAGAGTTTGAATCCTCTTCTGCAAATAAGGCCCCCAAACTCTTTTATGGAGGAGGCAAAAGCCATACTAAATCCGTTTCATGCCGGCCGGGCTCAGTGGCTCAGCCTATAATCCCAGCACTTTGGGAGGCCATGGTGAGTGGATTGCCTGAGCCCATGGCAACTTGGTGAGACCTCATCTCTACAATAAATTTTTTAAAAAATCAGCTAGGTGTAGTGTGCACCTGTAGTTCCAGCTACTTGGAAGGCTGAGGCAGAAGGATCGCTGGAACTCAGCAGGTTGACGCTGGGGTTGCCAGTGTGCCACTGCACTCCAGCCTGGGCAACCGAGTGAAACTCTAACTCAAAAAAAAGAAAAAATCCATTTAATTCCAGGCCTGGGGTAGAAGTAGCAAGGGCTTCCCGGAGGAGGTGAGGTGAGGCCCCAGGGAATCAGACAGCAAGCCCAAGAGGTGGTGTTAGGGTGGCCTCAGCTAATCAAGTCTGAATGAGAATAATTCAGCCAGAGAAGGAAGAGGCAGCTGAGAGAGCAGCTGGGCAGGGAGACCATGGAAAGGAGCCTCCAGGTCCCAGCAACATGTCACTTCTCCCTCCTGCCCCTGGACAACTCATCACCCGAATACCTTCATCCTCTCCTGGTCCTGGCCTGTCCTGGACTCCTCCATCTGGAATACCCCTCCTCTCCTTCCTAGTCCCTCCAGAACCTGCCCAGCTACTAACTAACTACCCAGATAGAGTGGCACCTGGGTCCCTTCCAGTTCTGCTACTGTCCAGGGAAAGGCCCCTCAACCCTCCCAAGTCCCTGTAGCCCTGTCCACCACTGGCTCCCACTGCCCTGTAGCCAGCCACAGTCCCCTCCCACTCCAGCAAGGCCATAGCCCTTCTAGTCAGTTCTTTGAAGGAAGGCATCTGGATCCCGACTGAACCTTTGTATAAGCTGTCCTATTGCCTGGAACTCCTGGGCACCCCCTACTCCTCACCTTTAACCTTTTCATCCTCTGCCCTACCCTCCAGACCCTCAGGTTAATCAAAGAAACATGGAAAAAAGATCTGCCATTCACATGTAAAGATTGTTTAAAGGTGATGCAGGATACCAACCAGCACCAAGAGACCTCAGTGCCAGCTATGAGACAGACTTCCCAAGGCTGAGCCAGATGCCATCAAAAGTCCCCACCTGCACTAGGGGCACACATGATTTGGCTGTGAATCCCACTTCCAGGGATTTAATTTATGGAAAAATTAATCTACGAGAAAAAGCTAGAAATGCCTAGAAAACTCACTACTTAAGGCCTCTTTACAGGTTTAAAATAGCCATACATGTTCAAAAATAGAGCAAGAATGGGCAGCAGTTAGAAATTATGGTTCTGAAGACTATTTAGTGACGTGGAAAGCGCTTGGCATCCAAGTAGAATGAAAAAAATCATACAATTCTTATTTAAAATTAAGAGTATCTCCAAGTGTTGGGATTCCAATGAGCACAGATTACCCTTATCAGGAAGGAAAATGCTTATTTAAAGCCCAAAATGATGTGAGATTTTTTCCCCCCCGCGGTAAGAAAAAGACAAGTCAGCCAACACTGCCTTTGGCTCTGGGGAGATGGTCAGCCCAAGATGGGATGCCAAGAGGCAGGAGTGGCACTAGGACCCAGCCCAGTCCTGAGGTCCAACAGCCTGATGGCCTGGGGAGTCCAAAGAGAAGATGGGGAGGGCTCAGGCCTTCCAGACAGGGGGTAGGAGGGGATGGGGGTGCTGCCAGGCCAGGGAAGGGCCCGCGTGAGTCAGGGAGAGAGGTGGCTGCCCTGGTGCAGGATGCCAGGCCCTCACTCCTCTCAGCCTGGGGGTAAACTTGCTGAGGACTCCGGACTTGCCAGAGGTGGTGGCTGTGCTGAGGTCTGAAGATAATTTAAACCAGCCTGGAGCCAGCCTCAGGATGGGGAGGGAGGCTTGAGGAGGCGGTCCCCAGAGCTGGCAGCTGCCCTGTGAGTGGTCACACTCAGTGTCTTACTCCC
Organism: Carlito syrichta; assembly: GCF_000164805.1. Lineage (NCBI taxonomy): Eukaryota > Metazoa > Chordata > Mammalia > Primates > Tarsiidae > Carlito > Carlito syrichta. The sequence continues at coordinate 701,689 of NW_007252972.1, read as the reverse complement.
TAGTTGCCCGAGGAAAGCCGTGTATGGAAGACTGACCAGCCTCAGCCACAAGTGACCATCATCAGTCCATCCGTCCACCTCCAAGATGCAGTTGGGGCTCTCTGAATGTTATCTGGATACCAGGAAACCCAAGGAGAATGCACAGCGTGACCAGTGAGGCAGAGTCTTGACAATGTCAATCTCCCTTCAGCGGCTGCGAGGGAGTCATTCTCAAGGGGCTGTGTGTGGAACTGGGCCTCTGAGAGTCCTCTTCACCATCAGTGACTACTAGGATAGCATTTGAGATTCCTGAGTCCCCGCCATGGAGTTTTGTTCTTGGCTGGAGGGGACTGACTGTGGAGCCTTTTAGAGACTTAAAACTGGACCAGTCCCTGAGGCCAAGCTGCCCAGTCCCCTAAAAGGTGAGCCCAGCAACTGTCCCTGGGTGGAGTGGGGGGTGGTCCATACCTCCCCACAGAGAGCCCCCTGTGGGAGTCAGCCAGTCACTGTCTCCAAAAGTCAGCAGGGATCCTGTCCTGAGAAAGCCTGCCAGGAAGCTAAGGGGGCTTGAGGGACCCTTCCCAACAACTGCTGCCTGGTGGCCAGAGGGAACTCCACCCCTGAGGGTTCCATCCTCAACCGACACTGTGGGCAGTTGAGGGAACCTCTGAGCATATGTGGCCACATACCTGGGAAGGTGGCAACTCTGGAAACCGAGGAAGCTGCTGCACCTGACACAAACAAGAGACCTGAGACAGTGGGCCCCCTGACTTGTCTGAGGAAGGATCCCCCTGGAAGAGACGCCTCCAGGACTCCATGGAAGAGCTCCTCTTGCTTTACCCACTCCTGGCCATCACCAGGAAGAGGCTAGAGGGCCGTGTCTGCTGAGAGGGCGCCATGACCATCGCTCATGTGAGGCTGCTGCCTGAGTTCATTCCATGGATTTGGGCTTGATGGGTCATTCGGGATCCTGTGTTTCCTCCCCTAGAGTCCCTGACCCCGCCCCATGGCCTGAAATCACAGTGTAAGACTGTTTGCCATCCCCAGAGCCTGAAGAATACAAACCCCTCTGACTTCCCTCAGGCTCACTGACTGTGCCAGGGCATCTTTAATGGGATTCTCCCCTTTGATTTACAGCCTACCAGAGGGGACAGTTGGGGGATGCGGCTGAACCAACTGCCACTGTCAGATCTGGAGCTTCAGCAGTAAGTCCTTCTCCCCGCCCCTTCAATGGGGACACTCTGGTGACAGACAGCAGTCTCCTGCCTAGGCAAGGTAGAGAGATGGTGAGAGGTCAGTGGGTCCTGGTGGAGGATGTGACCCCTCAGTCCCCCCTGGCAACTGCCACCCCAGGGCCTTGGGAATGACCTCCAACCTGGGATACAACCAGCTCTCCTGCAGGGTCCTGCTCCTGAGTCTTCTTTAAAACAGTCGAAGAGAGGTCACGTCTGTAATCCCAGCACTTTGGAAGGCAGAGGCAAGAGGATTACCTGAGCCTGTGGGTTCAAGACCAGCCTGGGCAACATGGTGAGACCTCATCTCTACGATAAATCAAAAAATTAGCCAGATATGGTAGCACACACGTGTAGTTCTAGCTACTTGGAAGGCTGAGGTGGAAGGATAACCTGAGCCCAGCAGGTCAAGGCTGTGGATATGAGCATGACACTGCACTCCAGCCTGGGCGACAGAGTGAAACTCTGAATCAAAAAATAAAACAAAATAAAACAAAAAAACAGTCAAAGGGATACCTTCCCTGAGGACCCTCTGCCCTCGAAAAGGGTTTAATTAAAACAAACAAACAAAAAAAGTCTGAGAGATGATTATTATTACCACCCACCACTGGGGAAATTGGAAGAATTCTTCAAGAGAATGTCGCAGTTTCATAACTGGTTGGGATGCTTTTGAGAAAATCTCTGACAACATAACTCTGATTCTTGAGTCAGAGAAAATTCAGGAGCAGCGAAGTGTTTAAATGAAGCCCCAGAGAGTCACAGTCCAAGCCTCACAGAGGATTGAGGTGTGAGACCAGTGAACAGAGAAGGAGGTGGAGAAGAAAGGAGAATGGTCACTTGGTCACCATGGAAGGGGTGTGATTCATGAAGAGCCCCTACAGGAGAACTATTTGGGGGGGGTATCTTATCTCCCATGTTAGTAGCTGCCCCTGGAGAGATGGACCCAGGGGCTCTGAAGAGACCTGGGTGTCTGGGGCTTGGGCTGCTGAGCTGAGACCTTGGTCTGGGAATCTAGTCTCTGGCCAGTGTAAAGTGGCCCCAGCAAGGAGCCTGAGGGCTGGCCAGCCCAGTTTAGAGAGCAGACCCCACAACATGGCTCCCCTGGGCAGCTGGTAGGAACTGCCACAGGCTCTGAGCAACTTCCCTCCCCAGAAACCCGAAGGGTAGGCTTGCAGCCCCTCTGCTCTCTGATGGAACCAGTGGGCTCTCCCCTTCCCCAGATCTCTGGAGGGTATGGTGGTGAAGGTGGAATGGGGAAGGGTGGGGTAAGGATAACCCTGGCCCAGTCCAGCCCAGGACCTTGGGCTCCATAGAGACACAGAAGGAGCTGGGCTCGGTGGCGCAACCTGTAAGTCCTGTAGTTTGGGAGGCCAAGGCGAGTGGATTGCCTGAGCCCATGGGTTCGAGAACTGTCTGGGTGATCTGGCGAGACCTCGTCACTATGATAAGTAAAAAATTAGCTGAGCGTGGGGGCGCGTGTCTATAGTTCTGGTTACTTGTAAGGCTGAGGTGGAAGTGTTGCCAGAGACACTGGGGTGGTCGTGAGCATGCCACTGCACTCCAGCCTGGACGATGGAGTGAGACACCAACTCAAAAAAAGAGAAAGAAACACAGAAAGCATTTCCCCAATCCTCACAAACCCTCAGGACAACAGCATTTATGCACTGGAAGAGGGGTCAGAATTGGCCCTGGGGATGTGTCATGAGCTGACTCACTAAAATCTCTCAGTATACCCCAGATACCAGTGGGATAAATCCGGCTCTCCACCAGGCCACCTGGGAGCACTTGAGCCTTCAAATCCTCCTGAGTCACCTAGGGGGCACTTGGGCCTTCAAATCCTCCTGAATTGGCAAGGGAGGCCACCTAGGGGAGGGGTGTGAGGTATGGACCCTGGAGACTCCAGGCTCGGGAAGAGGCTAGGTGTCCATGAGACACTGGCAACATTTGCTTTAAAACACAGAGCAGGGTGCAGGCAGCTTCAGGCCAGGTCTGGGGGGCAGCCCCTCCAGGGCAAAGCAGGCTCTCTGGTGGTTGGTTTAGAGCAGAGGCACCTGAGGCAGGGGCTGCATCAAGGGATGCAGCCCAGGTGCTGAGCAGAGAGGCCACTGGGGCAGAGATGACGATGAAAGATGCCAAACCCTGTAAAATACTTAAGAATATTTTGAGCCAAATGTAAGTGACCCCAGCCCATGGCACCACACCAAGAGGTCCTGAGAACATATGCCCAAAATGGATGAATTACAGTCTGGCTTTATACATTTTTTTAGAGAGACAGATATTGATGTCAGGTGGAGATGCAGAGCAAAACTGGTGGATTCTTTGGCTTGTTTCTAAAATAAGTTTCAGAGTGGCCAGCACAGTTTTCAAGCAAAGTTTATTTAGAAAATAAATTAGAGAGGGAGAGAGATTCACCTCCCGAAGGTAGGGGAGAGGGGCAAAGCCAAGAAAACATGGCAGCCATAGCTCAAAGAGCCAAGTGGAGTCAACAGAGGTTCACAAAGCAATAGCAACTCCTACTTGAAGTTGAATGCCTTTTAAACTTTCCCTTTGATGGGAGCAAGTCATTAAGGTGATTGGGTGGAAGTCTTTTCCACATCATCAGGAAGGGGCAGGTAAGTGCAGGTACTGATGTCAGGTGATGGATGGCAGGCAGATGGGTGGGTTAGTCACATGACTGCCGCCATGGTAATGGGGTCTGTGTCATGAAGGTCTCAAAGGGCTGATTAGGTTAACTTGTTTACAAAACAAGCTGGGGTGAGGGTGGGGTTGAGTCTTAAAGCTTCAACTGGGAACCTGTAGGATTTTTAGTGATTATGAGCTGAAAGTGATTATGGGCTGTCCCATTCTTACATCTGATGGAATTTTCTTCTTCTGCTTTTTGCAGGGTAATCGGGTAGGTTGCCAGCTTGGCTTGCAATAAAACCAGTCCAGCCCTGGGGCCTGCAAAAGACCCCCAACTCTGCTCAGCAAGCCCCATCCCACCCCCCAGGCAGACTTCCCTGACCCAAGGCTGGGAGCATAGAGGGCCCTGTCCAGGGAGAGAGGCACTAACCGACTTTCTGCAAAGTCCTTTAAAAATGCAGGGCGTGGGAGTTCAGACTTGTCTCAGGGCTAGAGGAAGCTGTCAGATTTTGCAGCTGTGGAGTGGGTAGAGCAGGGAGACATGAGGAGAAAGCCAGGAAGGAGAATGAGAGGTCAACTGAGGTCTGAGGCTGGGTCTGGTTGTGTGGGATTGCCCAGGACCCGAAAAGGATGGTAGGGTGGGGGTCCTGCCCAGAGGTGAGGGGCTGAGGGCAGTGGGACCAGAAAGGGGACTCAGAGTACAGCAACAGTTCAGGGACCCTGGAGGCAGATGTGCCAGAGTCTACCATGTTGGGGGCAGCTGTTGGTCTGTCTGGCCAGGGTTTGCGAGCAATTCTTAGCACAGCAGGACAAACGCTTCTCCGGTGCCTGCGGTGTGGTCAACATGCTGGTTTCAGGCCTAGAAGAAGCTGGGGGAAGGCTGTCACCTGAGGACAGCACGGAATGTGAGGGCAGAGTTCGCCAGAGTCTGGTCCTCTCAGGGAAGTAATCAAGAGGACCGGGTAGGAGTAATGGCCGCCGGGGGTGTGGAGTGGGCAGGGAGGTGTCATTGACACCAGAGCTGAGGCAAAGGGCTGGAGTGGCAGGATGAGATGGGAGGGAGGAAGGGAGGGAGGGAGGGAGGGATGAGAGGTTGTTCTGTTCTTCTTAGCCAGAGGAGAAGAGCTGCCAGAGGAGGGACTCACGGAGGGGGGATTTCAGGGAGGGTGTGGGGGTGGGAAGGAATCCCAGCTTCTGGCTCAGCAGCTTCCGGCTCAGCAGTGAAGCTTGTGGAGAAAGGGAGGAAGAGAGGCCGGTCAAGTGGGAAGATGCCTCAGGACAGGTGGGCGGCGAGGGGCCTCAGGGAGCCCAGGGAGCAGGGCTGGGGGGAGCATAGCAGGAAGAACAGACTGAGGGGGCAAGGGCCAGCTCCGCTTCAGCCAGGCTGGGGTCAAGGCACTTGTGAGCTGGGACCGAGCAGGAGCAGAAGGACCCTAGTGTGGCAGGTTGAAGCACTAAGACTGAGGGGGAAGAGGTTCCGTCCATGCTGGTGATGAGAAGAGGGGACAGCGACAGATCAAGGGATTGAGAGAGGCCAGGAGAAGGGCTGGGATCAGGGGCAGCGGGGGTCTATGGTCTGCCCCCCCTTCACTGGGTGACTGGAAGGCTCCCGCTAGCCACCACGTTCTCCAGCTTCTACAACTCTGTCTCAGTTTCTCAGCGTGCACCCATCACTGCTAGAAGGGCTGGATGCCTGGAATGGGGTATATAGAAATCTGGATTTACCACGAGAGAGATGGGGGTCTGGGGCGAGGGTAGGGTCCCTGAGCTGTGAGAGCTTACTTCACAAAGGGGACACTGAGCTCAAAGAGGAGGCTCGCTCTGCCCGAGGCCACACGCTGTGTTTGTGGTAGGTTGATTTGTCCGTTTGAACTGCATACGTTGCTCCTGCCATGCCACCCGAGGCCCATGCATGGGGCTGCTGGACCTGGAGAGCCGGATGGCGGAGGCAGCACGGAATTCCTGCCTGAAGGATGGGTCCCATCTTGGTGAGGAGAGACAGGATAGGAGAGAATGGGCCCCTCCCCTCCTCTGAGTCCTGCTGCAGCCCACGGCTCTGTGCCGGGCTGTCACAAGCTGACTCATTTATCCAGCATAGAATAATTGAACACCCAGAATGTTCTGTCCCCCATCGGCTTGGGAAAGGGAAAGAAAACTAGGACCAAAACAGTCTTCATCTCTGGGGTCTCCCAGCCCAGTAGTGGAGACAGACTCCAGAACCCAGAGATATGCACAAAGACCAATGGCCAGTGGCAACAGCCTGGTCTCTGCCTGGGAGAATCAGGGCAGGCCCTGAAGGAAGGGGCATTTGAGGGGAGGCTTAAAGCACAGATAAGAGTTTGCTGAGTGGTGAGGAAAGAAAAAGCCTCACAGCTGAGGGAACAGCTTACAAAGGCCGGGAATGGGAAGGATCCAGAAAGTTGGGGGTGGGAGACTTGGGACATGGACTGGGGCCAGGGGAGGTGGGTGTGCACTAGCAAGGGAGACCCACGTGGCTCATGTGGCAGTGGGGAGAGTGGGTTGGTGGCAATTTGCAAAGTCCATTAAAAATGCAAGGCAGGATTTGAGTCTTGTCTTAGGGCGAAGGAAGCTGCCTGAGGTTTTGCAGCAATGGGAAGTGGGGAAGCCCAAGAGAGAAAACTTGTTGATGGGGTCAGAAGGAGGCTGGGCCAGGCAAGAGCCTAGACATGTGACCTGGGCCAGGAGACAGCATGAGGTGGCCCCACCCAACTCCAGGAGTCCCTGCATCTCTCAGGCTCTGCAGAGGGCACCCTGAACACACCCTACAAGTCTCCTGCGTCTCCTGTCCCCCGCCCACTCAGGCTGCAGCTGCTCCTGCGTCTGTCGCCTCAGACCCCATGGAAGTCCTTCCCCCACGTCACCCCACACACACCTGCTGTCTCCTGTTGCCTTTTTTCTTTATTCGGGCCCTAAACTGCTCCTAAGTTGGGTGGGGTAGAGGCCTCTGAGGGAGTCTGGGAGGGCTGGAGAGGGGCGGGGAGCAGGAAAACTGAGCCCTCGAGGCTGGCAGACTTCTCCTGCCACCCTGTCTCTGTAGCAGCTTGTCCTGAGCCCCTTGGTGGCCAGGCCTCAGGGTGTGACAGTGAACAAACATCACAGGCCCTACCTTCCTGGCTCAGAGCTCGGGCTCAAACTTCACTCCACCACCATTTGCTGTGGGGCCTTGGCAGATTATTGAACTGCTCTGTGCCTCAGTTTCCCCACCTGAGACAGCACCTGCTGCATTTGGTTGTGATGACCGACTGAACGTTTATTTGAAAAGTGCTTAGGCAGAGCCAGTCACAGAAACACAGGGCACTGTAAACGCAGTGCCGTAAGGTAAGTCCGGCATTCGTGTGAGCCATGAGGGGAGGCAAGGACCAGGCAGGGAAGGATCATGAGGGAGCACTGATTGCCCTGCAGGGAGCACTGATTGCCCTCAAGGTGGCTAAGGGGGGGACTCTGCTGAGATGAGGACATTTGTGTAGAAACAGAAAAGAGCTGGGCGAGCACAGCCTGGAGCAGCAGGTGTAGGGGAGGAATCCAGGCAGAAGGAGCAGCAGGGGCAAAGGTCATGAGGGCTTACGGCTCAGAGGAGACTAGGCAGAAGCTGGTCGGACAGAATGGCAGGACGGGAGGCTGGTAGGAAGAGGTCAGTCATTACGGACCAGACTGAGGGAAGATGCAGCCTTTGCTCCAGGCTTTGGGGGTGTCATGAGTTCTGAGCAGGGGAGCAGCACAGCCCAATCCCAGGTCCTTTCTGGAAGGGTCTGGCTCTCCACATCCCTCCTGCTTTCATTCATTTGACAAACATGAACAGGCGTGGGGTGGACACCAGTCGTGGTTGTCAGGTATGGAGGATCTGGATGGGGCACAGCACTAGTAACCAGAGATCCAAGTAACACAAAGATTTACAACACAGAGAGGCAAGGAAAGAAAAGTTTATTTAAAAGTAAATTAGAGAAAGAGAAGGGAGGAGATTCATCTCCCCAAGGAAGCATGGTGACACGAGAGCCTTGCAAGGCAATGGCCAATGGCTGGCTTGTGGTTGAGTCCTTTTAGCCATTCCCTTGATGGGGGAAGGTCATTAAGGTGATTAGGTGGTGGTCTGCTTCACGTCATCACAAAGGGGCAGGTACTGACATCAGGTGAAGGACAGCAGGCAGATGGGTGGGTTAGTCACATGATTGCTGCCATGGTAGCACATGGTAGGGTCTGTCTGAGTCAAGCAGGTCACAAAGAGTTGATTAGGTTAACTTGGTCGATTTGACCCAGAGGGGTTTTCCTGCAAGAGACTTGTTAGATATTTGCAGTCCACAAACTCTTTGACCAAAGCTGGTCGTATTATCATTTTTATGGCTTTGATCAGCCAAAGGGTGATCTTTGAGCTTCCGCCTTGACAAGGAACCCAAAAGTTTACTAGATATTATTATACTAAACCATGAATTGAAAGGTTGGGCTGTCCGGGTCTTCATCTGATGGAGATTTGCCTAGAGGGGGTGGGATAGGCTGCCACCTCTTGGCCTGCAATAGAATGACTGAACGCTTTCTAATGGTTATGCTGAGGCAAAAAAGACTAAGAATAAGCTAAGTTTCTTCTAGGTTTCTATAGGTACCACCTTTCAGTGGGTAGGGGACTGACAGTGGGCTCAAGTGGGCCCAGATAGGCCTGGCCCTGACCACAAGCTTCCAGGCCCCAGGGTCGCCCATCAAGACCTGCCACATCCCAAAGCAAAGTCAGCCACAGGGCGCACAACTGACACACTCTCCCCTCTGGGTGCCCAAGGCCATTGCCCAGAGAGTGGGCCTCAGCACCACCCTTCACCCGCAGGTCTCAAAGGGTCCCCACCTGAGTCAACCCTGGCAGATACAGAGGACGGTCCTAGCCATGGATGGGCGGGGAGAAGCACAGGAGCTGGGGGCAGGAGTGGGAGCCCCACTGATGGCTGCAGAAGGTCCTGGTGGGCTGGCGGGGACGTGGGGAAGGGCCCACCCAGTGGGATGGAGCACAAGGGCTCAGGAGCTGGACACCCGGTCACGCACCCTCTGTACCTCAGGCATCTTGGTCAGGTGGGGGTAGGGAAATATGAGGCCCATGTGGGCTGGCAACAAATGGGGACCTGGAGTGAAATGAACCAGAAACCTACTGACCACACAGCAAGAGTTATAAAGGCTTACTGCCCACTGTCAATGGAAACAGTTAACACTTACTATCAATTAGCCCTGTCTTAAGAGACAAAGCACCATCATCTAACAGCCATGTTGCAGATCCCAAGGCGCCACATGTAAACTCCCCTGTGGCAGAGAGGGGCTAAAAACAGTCAAAATTATTCCTTTTTAAAAATCAACCTGCAAGCTCCAAACCTGCTAGACATGGGACATGAGAAAACCAAATGGCCACAAGCTGCTTTTCTGGAAGTGCAAGATAGTAATCGAATCACAACCTTACCCCACATCCTCTCTTTGTGAAGTTATCAGTTTATAACCCCTGCTTGTATATCCTGGAAACAATTTGTTGTTTGAAAATCTGGTTTTGCTAAATACAACTTCACAAATTCCAAAGAAAAATGTATCGCCATACAACCTGACCCCCTCACTTACCTAAACTAACATCTAAACCACCCCCTCTCCTCTTTCTCGGGTTGCTCAGCTTTGAAGCATTAGCCTGCTGGGTCGCTCCGGCGCTAATTTCCTAAGATAGCCTTGGTGTTACAGTCTCTCTGTTTTCCCACAAAAAACCCTTCATATGGTAGCCTTGCCCCTTCACACAGCACCATAGTCTTCTTCACACGGCACCCTGGCTCCTGCACACAACAACCTTATCCCTTATCCCCTTCACAGGGCACCCTTGTCCCTTTCACACGGCGTCCTTGCTCCCTTCACACAGCAACCTTGTCCTCTTCACACGCCACCTGTGTCCTCTGCACATGGCACCCTCACCTCTTCACACAGCACCCTTGCTCCCTTCACACTGCATGACCCCAGCAGAGTCCTACAAAATTCCCCCCCTCACCTCTGCTTCTTGGCAGACAGCAGACAGCCTCCCTTTACTGCTGTGTTGACCTTTGCTTCATCTTTAATAAGTCTGCCTTTCTTAACTCATAACTGTCTTAGTGAATCCTTTTGCCACCCACAGACTGGCCTCAGCTCGTTGTACACATGACAATGGGGACTGTCATGGGACCGAGAAAACCAAGTGAAGCCCAAAATGCTCTTGGAACGTGCCTGGCATGCAGTAGGTGCTCAATAAGTGTTAGCTACTCCCACTAGGGCAGAAGTACACCCCGGGTTTGCTGAGGAGAGAGCAGGGTGTCGGGGGGGCCCTAAGACCCCATCCAGCCCAGGACACTGTCCCTAAGTACAGCAGGGAAGCTAGCACAAAGTAGACATCGATCAATTTCCCACAGGTAGGTTTTAGGAAGTGTTCAGTAAAAATTACATTTTACTGTAGGCCAAGCTGGCAGCCTACCTCACCCCCTTCGCAAATCAAAAGAAAATCCCATCAGATGTAAGAATAAGACAGCCCAACTTTTCAACCCATAGTCACTAAAAATCTTCAGGTTCCCAATTGAAGAAAAAGGCTCAGCCTCACCTTTTGACTGATTAAAACCATAGAAATGCTAATAAGATCACCCCTCCTCCCATCAGAGCCAAGAGAGCAGCAGTTACCTGGACTACGCCCTCTTTAGCATGTCAATCATTGTGAAGGTATATCAGGTCTCTTGTAAAGAGCAAAAGACGTGTTTTCTCTCGCCCATGAAGGTTCTGGCAAGTCTGTCTCTCCCTATTTCCTTCTCTAATAAACTTTGTTTGAAAACTTTTCTGGCCACTCTAAAATTCATTTTAGAATAGAGTCAGAGAATCCATGCTTTGTGCCACACCCCACCAGACATCACTAAAAGGACAGACCAAGAGCCGGAAGCCATTTTTCATCTTGCTCTTAAACCCTGACACGATGATGAGAAAGTAGAAGCTATGTTTTGGAGAAATGCATACTTTAGGTAAAATTAATCTTGCTGACTTTGTCTTTTCAGAATCTCATAGTGGCAATCAAGCTTGCCTAGAATAAAGGGAATTTACAAGGCCTAAGACATCATGCATTGGGCAAGGATTGTAAAAGTCACAAAGCTTGTAATTACAAAAGTTATGACCACTTTGAGGGGGAGCAGGCAGGGATTCAATCTTCCAGTAAATTGGGCGCTATCTGCAGGGAAGTCAAGGGTACCCTGAAGGTACCCACTGGGAATGCATGGGACAGGACATAGGGGGAGGTGCACCTCCATTAACTCTAAGAAATGTCATTCAGGAAGGTGCAGGAGCACTGGAATCCCTGTCACACCCTTCTCTAGGGGTTATGATAATCACCTGATGTCAGTAACTGTGCTTGCCTGTCCCTTGCAGGCCACCACCCAATCACCTTAATGATCTTCGCCCATCAAGGGGAATGGTTAAAAGAACTCAACCACAAGCAGCCAATGGCCATTGCCTTGCTAGACTCTGGTGTGGCCATGTACTCTTTGAGCTATGGCTGTCGACACGATTCCTGGCTTTGGCTCCCTCCCCCACCTTGGGGAGGTGAATCTTCTCTCTCCCTTCTCTTTCTCTCTCTAATTTACTTTTAAACAAACTTTTCTTTCTTTGCCTCTTTGTGTGTTGCAATTCTTTGCATTACTCGGATCTCTGGGTTACCAGCGTACACCTCCGGCACGCCGGCTCTGGCAGTACTGCACCCCTCTCCATTTCCATCCATCCACCCTCACCCTATCCATGTCCTAACAAACACAAGGTCAGAAAGGAGGCATGGGAAGAGACAGGATGGCAGGACAGAGGCAGCCAGATCTCAGGGGAGGAAAGGTTAGTGGAAAAGTTGGGGAATCTGGGAAGGGAGGCGGGAGCTCTCAGCTCTGCCCTTGGGCATCTGGGCCCTGGGTAATCCCTGCCCTCTCTGACCTGCCTCCTCACCTGCAGAGAGAACACTGGGAATTAGCTGGATCAATTGAGGAGCTTCTCTGGTTCCCTGCTTTGCCCACCCTGTCTTCTGCCTCCACCGTGGTCCTTTCTCAGGGAGCCTCTGGACTCCTCCTGCTGGCTGGCCGCCCACCCTCACCCACAGGCAGGAAAAGCTCAGGAGAAGCCTGTGATCTGGTTGCAGCAAAGAGTGGACTGAGGGTCCCAGGGCCAGCTCGTGGGACAACAGTCCATTAGCCGTGGATGTTGAACAACGCACAGGGCTGGTTGGTGAGGTTACCAGGACACAGACAAACAGGACTGAGTGAAGGACTGAAAACAGAAGTCTCTGAAGACTTCCAGAGGGGCAGCTCGGGGGATGGGTCACTCTGGTTTTATTTCTTTGCCAGAAGCAGAGGATCTTACCTCCTTATCAGTCTCTCTCACCCACGAGATTTAAAACCTTGGAATAAAATACTGATTGTGTTACTCTTCTGCCACAGACAAATGATATCTGTTGAGTAAATGAGGGAGTGAATAGTTAGATGAGCAAAGGCAACCTCAGAGCTAATTATATGCTGAGGTCCAGAGCATGTTTGGTCTGAGCAGAGCCGGGAGGCACTTAGAGTGTGCTCAGGCCAGGACAGAGTCGTGTGCTGACACTGGAGAGGCCAGGCCTGGAGTTAAACCCTCCATCCTTGAAGACCTGGGCTGCTTCACGCCTCCCATCTGCTGGCTGACTGGCTCTAGGCCTTCCAGCTGGTCATGGCCAGTCCTTGCCTCCCACCCTGGCTCATGGAGCTGACTGTCTGTGTCAAGGCTTTCAGGGGTTCCAGGGTTGGTGGGTTGCACTGTGTGACCCAGAGCCCCTACCCTCTCTGTATAGAGTAAGGAGTCCAGCAGGGGAAGGAGATCTGTGACTCAGCTGATGACCACAGAGTGAGCAGAGGCCCACGGCAGGTCCATGCAAACATGATATAAACGCCATGGAAAGCGTCCCTCCAGGGAATTGAGGTGGGCAGGGAGATCTCTCCTGGCACCCAAGGCCAAGGCAGAAGTAGCCACACCTGCAGTTTACATCGCACCAAAGCTGCCAGCAGATGAGCCCTCACTGTAACAAGGGATGCCGCAGCCCCAGGCAGGTAGAGACCCTGCTTCCAAGAGGGAATGGAGAAGGGCGACCTGGCTCTGACTGTGTGTGAGTCAGGGTCCCTGACGTGTGTATGTGCAATGCATGAATGCATGTGCTTTTTTTTTTTTTTTGAGTCAGAGTCTCACTCTGTTGCCCAGGCTGGAGTACAATAGCATGCTCATGGCCACTGCAGCCTTGGCCTACTGGGCTCAGGTGATCCTTCCGCCTCAGTCTTTCAAGTAACTGGAACTACAGGTGTGCACCACCATGCCCGGCTAATTTTTTGATTTAATTGTAGACTTGAGGTCTCGCCATGTGGCCCAGGCTGGTCTTGAACCCATGGTCTCAGGCAATCCTCTCGCTCTTGCCTCCCAAAGTGCTGGGATTACAGATGTGAGCCACTGCACCTGGATGCATGCGTGTGTTCCTATGTAGTGTGTGATTGTGTGGTTTGCTTGCATGCTCCAAGACACTTCTATGCTGGGTTCCTGCTTTTTTCTATTGATGACACTCACATTCTAGTGCCCTCTTTAAGGGGATATCCCAGCCTGGGTCTGTGTCCGCGAGACAGGAACAGTACACAGGCCTTCTGAGCCTCTCTGGTGGGCCTGTCCCCTGAGGCTCCTTGTTCCCGGACTCTGGCCTCCTCCTAGGCCTCTGACTCAAATATGTGCAACACCTGGCTTGGCCGAGTCAGAAGGGGCCACGGGGTTAGCCTCCTCTGGGATGGCCTCCCTGGGTCCCTGTGTTGTGGAAAGACCACGACACCCGAGGCTATCTTAGGAAGTAGCATTTGTTGGGTTGTATGGCTATACATTTTTCTTTGGAATTTGTAAGGTTGTATTTTAGCAAAACCAGATGTTCAAAGAACAAATTGTTTCCAGGATATACATAACAAGCAGAGGTTGTAAACCCATAACTTCACAAAGAGAGGATTGGGGGAGGGGATAAGGTTGTGAATAGAAGACTATCTTGCACTTCCAGGAAAGCGGCTTGTGGTTATTTGGTTTTCTCATGTCCCAAGTCTAGCAGGTTTGGAGCTTGCAGGTTGATTTTTATACAACTGTTTTTAACTGTTTTTAACATCTCTCTGCCACACCTGGGCTTCCCCTCAGGGAGCCGCCCCCCAAGTTGCAGTCAGACTGCCCTTCCTAAAGCAGACCTAAAGACCACCCCTAGCTACCTCCTCAGGGAGTCTCCACCAGCCCAACAGGAGCCAAGGTATGTCAGGTGGCCCTGGTGGCCCATCCCTCCCAATCCAGCCAGTCTCCCTCTCGGTGCCCCCTGCCCACGATTCCTGATTCATAGCAGGGTTTGAGACTATGACTGTGTTCCGACCACTGCTGGCCCTATCTCTCTGCTTGAGCAGGAGACTTGGCATCCTTGAGCTAGCTTCTCATCAGTTTAGGACCAAGAGCCATGCATGGCTCCTTGTTGAGCTGGTGGCCACTGTGGGCAGTTGGGACCCTCAGAAGGCTGTGTCTCCTTGGAGACAGGGACTCTGGCCCATTTTTCTACCCACTCCTGTCTCTCGTGGGCTGAGGGAGCCTCCAGGGACATTAATTCCTCTACACTTCGTGCCTGCAGGTCCAGCCCATCCTTTGGAGGTGGCCCTGAGGAAAGAAGAGAGAGAAGAGGGGGCCTGAGCAAAAGCCACAAGCATGTGCAGAGGCTGGTAGGTCACAGCGGCAGGGAAAATCAGAGGTGGACTGAGGGGGTGTTGCAAGGGACTGGTTGTGTGCTCCCATTGGGATTTCCATCAGCTGAAGCTCATCCCAAACCAACTGCAATGGCTTAAAAATGTAGATTTTTTTTCATAGAACCAGAAATTTGGAATGGGGAGACCAGGGCTGGTTTGAAAGCTTCATCCCCCACCAAAGATTCTGCCTCCTTCTGTCTTCCTAATATGAGAATTTATTTTTCTTCCTCTTGCCTCCAAAATGACTGCTTCACCTTCAACTGCAACAGGAAGACAGAGAGATCGTGACACGGAGACTATTATAAGAAGTGGCACTTTATTACACTGGCCGGCCCAGCAGGCTCAAGGGGCTAATGCTTCCAGGTCAAGTCCCACAGAACAGAAGAAGAGGGTTCTTATACCCTTGTTTAGGTAAGAGAGAGAGTTGTGTTGACCGATTACACATTCTCTTTGGAATCTTACAAGGTTGTACTCAGCAAAATCAGATTTTTCAAAGAACAAATGGTTTTCAGGAACTGCAGGGTTGTAAACCGTCAACTTCAGAAGAGGGGT
>NW_007252972.1:684075-686250 GCF_000164805.1 Carlito syrichta | reverse complement strand
CAGAAGTTGCCCAGGTGGGTCTCGAACCCGCGGGCTCAGGCAATCCACTCACCTCAGCCTCCCAAAGCACTGGGATTACAGGCTGAGCCACCGAGCCTGGCTGATGCTTGATCTTTTATAGATTTAAAGCATCATTATTCTTAATTTGGTGCATTAACGTTATATGGGCCGCAGTTTTTCGTTCAACTGTTTCCACAAACTTAGAAATGGCGTTTATAATTATTGGGACTATGCAAGGGAGGATAAGAGAGAATCCTACCAATAGCACTACAGATTTAATAATATATTTAAATTCTTCCAGACCCGAGAACATGTTTTCAAATTAATTGCCGGTTTTTATGACTTGCCATTTTTGCACCGGGACATGGGCAAGTCTTTTAACATTGGTGGCTATATCAGTTATAACTTTACCATTATTATCTATTTGCAAACAACAGTCAGAGCTATTAAATTTACCACATACTTCTTTTTTTCCCACTAGCAGGTAGTTGAAAGCTCAGCGGTTTTGATAAATAGCTGCATGCATCTGGGCTTGCTACTGAGCAACAAGCTCAAAAGCTGTGGCTGTTTGATTAGTTATAACTTCTAAGACAGTTTGTAACCTGATAACGTGATTTAGCATATATATATAGGCGTGCGGCATTTCCGACTCCCATCTTGTGCCCATGTGGCTGGGCCATAAGTATTTATAATTCTCTGGGGTGGCCATTCATCATCTTTCCAAACCTGGGTCCCTCCTATATTAGGAACTTGGTTGAGGGATTGAGCATCTCGTGTTTTGAGGCCTTCATAAGAGGGAATGCCTAGTTCATTCCCCCTTGGGTTAGGCAGGAGGAAAAATCCTGGCTGGATTATTTCTATGGTACTTGTGCCTTTTCATAATGTTGGGAGCTGGGCATATGCAACCTTTTTATATGTTCAAAATAGCCCTTTAGTACACTGAGAAAATTTAGTTGCATAAGCAGATGCTCAATACCAAACAGGCCTTGTTGGCCACCAGAACAAACTCCTGACTGGGATGAATAATGATGGAAAACTCTTACGTCTGGCCAGATAGTTTCTATATACATACATGCTGGGTGTGTGAGGGAGGCGATAAACACTCAAATTAGGCAGAAATACATAAAAGCACAAGAACATTTCCTATTATAAGAAAGAATGGGAATGGTAGTGAAACTTTTCTAACATGCTCAATGGGGACAACTCTGTTAATTCTACAGCAAATAACGTTAGTTCTACACAATTAAAATGACAAACAGTTTAGCAAATATAAAGGTTGACAAAGCAAAACAATGGCTTATCGGTAATGTCCGCTGAGTTCTTAAGCTGAATCCTTAATCTTCTGCCGTGAGTCGATCAGTCAGCCTCCGGTGTGTGATTGAAGCAGGGTTAGAAGTATCCTCAGGCTTCTAGAGCAGGGTTTAGAAATTTGGACCTTCTGGACGGTCAGCTTAAGGGGTGTTGCCAAATCTGCAGTACACTCCCAGTCCTATTCTGCTCTAATGGATCTGAGGAACTACTTCGGCTACTTTGACTAGGTCAGGGTAAACAAAAGAACAATAAATGGCCCCCTCCAGAGGGACTTTAGAGATTGTACGTTTCACTCTTTTACCCATACCATATTACTTGGCTTAAAAGCATGGGCTTCGGTAGTTAAACTAATTGGCAATCATTCTCTGACTTGACAATGGATGACATTTAGGACTGAACCTGAGGCTTACATTTGCTATTTTAGGGCAAGACTTACTAATTCCTTTAAGTCTTCCTGTATGCCCTTAACAAGAGGGGGTGGCTGCCCATAAAGAATTTCAAAAGGCGAGGATCCTGTTTACTTTAATCAAAGGTCTGTTTTGGGGCCTTTTCCCATAGCAGGGGCTTCTGTTCACCCCGCTTTGAGGCTTCATAGAGGGGTTTCATCATGATAGAGAAGTTAGGTATTTAAATTCTACAGACTAGTATAGGTACAGGACCACTCTTAGGGTCCTTTTTTTTCTTCTTGCAGTTGTTGGTTGGGTCCTTCCTTTTTTCAGTTTTTAGCAGCACTTACTCCCCTCGGGTATTTGAATTTCTTCTGGTCCAGGAAGTGTCTAGGGAAATAAGCTTAAACTGTGATTAAAAATTTGTCCCAAATGGACAACACATTTTCTTATGAGCATTTATGTTTGTGGTCCCCTT
>NW_007252972.1:592846-683809 GCF_000164805.1 Carlito syrichta | reverse complement strand
TGTACTGTCCTAGTTCTACATCTGATGGAGTTTTCCCTGGATTTGCCAAGGGGTGGGATAGGTTGCCACTTGGCCTGCAGTAGAAACATTTGAACGCCTTTTAAAACCTACCTATAAGAAATTTATTTATGTCTAGCCTGTGCTAGCTACCCTGCCTCAATTATCTATTCTTTAGAGATTTTTCAATCCCATAATCATTTGGGGTGCTGAGGAGTGAAGGTCCATCTTCTGTAATTTCTTCAGAGCTAATAATGGGTGCAGTCCTGCCTAGCCAGAGATCGAAAATCTCTCCCTGTCTGACTTGAGGCAGCCAGATTTGTTTCAGCAGTGGCATTGTTTGCAGGCACTGGCTGGAATTCTTGCATGACTGTTATGTGGGCATGAAATTACTGGACTCTAGCTCAATAAAAGGAATAAAGTCAGGCCTACCTTTTGACAATTGTAGGCAGTGACTGATTACCTTTTTGTACAAAAGCTACAAGGCCCAAAGTTATTAACACAATTTAAATGATAAACTTTAATTTCTGTGGCTTTATTACAAGTACCAGACTTTGGAGTTTTTAATGTATTTCTGGACTATAATGGTAGCCTGACAGATTGTTTTAGACTATAATTTGAACTAGGCACTTAAGTAAATTTTATATAAAATTTGAAGAGAAATCCTAAAATGTTTGGAGACTTGCATTCAGAAAAGACTTTATTATGCCTAGATTGTTTATAGAATTACTTCTGTATATATATTTTTTCATAAACTTTTCTTATACCATTTTTGGCATGTTTATACTATTTTATTTTTGTTCTTTAACCCCCTTTTAAAAAAAATTCTTAGATAACTATCTACTTTATTATAGGACAGAAATTTACCATATAAGATTTCTTTTTTAGATAAAAATATTTTTTTCTTATATTTCTTCCTTGTTTGTTTTCTTACTAAAACCTTATTTGTATACCAGCAATCTTTTTATATTTTTTCTTTGCTTTTTGCTTTCCCTTTTATTTATTCATAGACAACCTTTTACAGTCATAATTTGAATTCACCTTTTAGGTGAAACATTTAGTTTTTGGAACACATTTAATCCCACTGGAGAGCAGGTTTGAGGAGAAAGAAGTTCAGTATGAGCACAAGGGCTAAAAACTTAGCCTCAGTATTAATTAAGAAATTAATTTGGACCCCAGTCACATTCATATAAACCCAAGGATTCTCTGGGTTGATGGCGTACAGAGCGCTGCCCCTCCTCCTTTAATCAACAGCCACCATCACCGAGCTAGGTGCCTCCCCCCTTTTGGGAGAGGCCACACCATCTCTTTCAGTGGCTTTTTTTTTTTAATCTGGATGTTGGACAAGCTCCTGGGGGCTTAGCCCATTAAGAGCAATTGTGCTTTAAGTGCCCAGATTGGCCACATTCATAGCAGCTGATATCATCTCCCTTAGCAAGCTTATCCTTATCAGGCCTCCTTTGGGTGGCTGGAGCTTTGCCTTTAGTGGCAACTGCCAATAGGTCTGTTTACCTTTCCTCTGGCTGGTGCTCATTTTGGACTTCTTCTCCTTTTTTTTCTTAATGTTTCAGTTTCTAAGAACTTCAGAGACTTTCTATAATTGGGAGTTTGGTATTCATAGTCCTGAGTTAAGCCTCTGGAGTTTGGCATTTAATATTCTATAGGATATAATCTTGTTTGCAAAGTAGTGAAATAAATTTTTTAAATGCCTCTGCATACAGAACTTTTGACCATTTTAAAAATTATTATTATTATTTTTTGGTCTACAAAGTGAATTTAATTGCCAGATAGTTTTGCTCCTTTCCAAATCTTATTATCTGCTAACTTGTAGTGAGTTCAAATTTGATTTTTAACAATGCATTTATTGTTATTTTTAAATCTTAAGCCAAGTAACTTTAATTTGCTCCAATCATTCAAAATCTGTCCCATTGCGGTGTCCAAGGGCACAGACCATTACACACTCTCTTGGTCACGTTTCTTGAAAACCCCAGAATTTGCTCTGAACATTTGCAATTTGTTCCTCAAAGGAGAAATCTAAAACAAACAAATAACTAAATAAAGCCAGAAACAGCAATGCCAGGAATTCCTAGGACCCTGATGGCTTTTTCCAGGCTGAGTGTTCTCAGCCTTCCTTGAAGCCCCCCCCCTTATTTTTTTTGCTCCATGACTTTCCAATGATGTCTACAAAATGACCTGGTACAAAAGCTTTTAGAGTGAACAGACCACGTAGATGTAAAATGATCTGTTTCTACTTATTCCAAATTATGAACAGGCAAAATTGTCAAAAATCCTCATGAATTACTAAACAGCAGCCTTAGTCGTAAGATGTGGACAATTAAATGAAAGTGATTAGGTCTCACTCTGTGCTCCAGAGTGTGCCTAGTACTTGACCTGTCCCTTAGGTGAAGTACCGAACTTACAAGGTGACTTAATCAGGTGGGAATGGCCAGTTCCCATGCCTTATTAAGTCCTGCCAAGTATTCAGCATTTAAAGCTTTACCAGTCTTGTAAGAGGTGTGCTAGTGCTAGGGGTGCTAGCATTAGTGTTATTTAGCATTACAATATAAAGTAGGGACTCAGCATACATTACACAACTCTAAGAGACTTCTCAACAGTTTTATAGAGATGAGCAGTTAATTACGATCTTAGGCAAGGCCTAAACCCTTAGAAACAGACTTACTCTCAACCAACCTGGCTTTTAGCATTTGAAAACAAGAACAGCCTATTCATTCCCTTAGTTGCCAGAGAAAGATTACAAAATTATTTTCTCCAAGACTAGCATTAACTTGCACTGAGTTAGCAAAAGGCTAAGTAGCATAGAAGAGACATTTCTACTTTTCTTTACAGGTGGATTAGAATGAGCTCCTTCCGAATTTATGAAGGAAAACACAGACTAAGGAAGGGAGGGGTTGTGGTCCCCAGAAAGAATTTAAGATAACAGTTAACACTTTATATACGCAGCAGGCAATTTCCCCACAACCTTAACAACAAAAGGCAGAAATCTTAACAGTGCCAACGGGTTGGGAGAAAACAACACACAAAGAAAGGGAGACATAAAATGACATAAGGAAACACACACCGATCAAGTTTTTAAAAGACGACATGTCCCATCAAACAAAGCATAATTCAACCAGCTTTTTAGCAGATTCAAAATGACAGACACACACAAATAAGAGAATGAGGGCTATGGGAAACATCTGCTTTGTCCCCCCTTCAGTCTCCAGTCCTACTCCTCACGAAATATCTTAGACACCTATCATCAGTTAGCAGGTTGGTACACCCCCAACGCAGACTAATTTTATGCAGCTCCCTCCCGCGGTCCATCTCATTCACACACAATCACAGAGCACATCCTTCAACTCTGTCCTAATCCTAGGAGTCTATGGGCTCATCTTCAGACACTGTTTCGTTCCACTGCCTTTCAGCCCTTTCCTTCAGGCTGGAGATTACTAGAGGGCCCCGGGAGGTGATCAAGCTCTCCTTCTGCCATCCATTGACAGGTCTATGCAAATGCCCTTATTCCTACTCTTTCCGTTGGGTGGTCTCTCTGTCCTTTCCATCTGGTGGTCGTCCTTATGCCAGTTGTTCGCCTCTTGGGTTCCTGTTGCGCTTTCGTGGTCCGAGCTTCAGTGTGCCGGGAGGGGCCTCTTTACTATGGATCAAGAGTTCCATTGCATGCCAGGTGAGATTGCCCTTCCCGTTGCCCTGGAGGTCGTACCTCGATGACAAAGGAGGTGGAACACACCATCTCCAAACTCTCCATTTCCTGGCCAATGCACCAGATATGTAGCAGAAAGACAGAGAGATTGTGACACCGAGACTATTATAGGAAGTGGCACTTTATTACACTGGCCGGCCCAGCGGGCTTGAGGGGCTAATGCTTCCAGGTCGAGCCCCGCAGAATGCAAGAAGAGGGGTCTTATACCCTTGTTTAGGTAAGAGAGGGAGTCGTGTTGAGCGATAACACATTCTCTTTGGAATCTTACAAGGTTGTACTCAGCAAAATCAGATTTTTCAAAGAACAAATGGTTTTCAGGAACTGCAGGGTTGTAAACCGTCAACTTCAGAAGAGGGGTTTTGGATGAGTCTGTGAATTAGTTACTCTTTTGCATTCCCATGAGAGCCATCAGGCTGTAGCCATTTGGCCTTTTCAAACAAAACCAGCCTGGCGGGTCTTTAGAGCTTGCTGCTTGGCTTTCAAAAGGAAATACCTTTAACTGCTACCAACCCTTCTCCTGCCACATCACAACTATCACATCACCACTCCAGGCAACAAGAAGTGTAAAGCACCTGTGTCTGCAGAAACCAATAGCTTTCCTATAAGCCACCCCATGGGCTTCTTATTCCCCATTGGCAAGAAGTAGACCACATGGCTTAGAATCTAGGGGCCTTGGGAAGGGGTACATGGTCATCTCAGACACATCCTGGTCTCTGCAGTGAGAAAGAAGGGGGTGTGGGTGTTGGCAAGACAGCTTGCAGGATCTGCCAGAGATAGGTGCTGTTATTCATGATGGTTCTCCTTTCTCTCTGACATACAGAGCACTTTGGTGCAAGCCACAAGGTGCCAGCCACAGTGGGCAGCATGGTGGGTGAGGAAGTAGGTATTTCCTCTCATGGTAGCCTCTCCATACCCTCACTTCCCTGAAGTTAGACAGTCATGTGACAGTTCCTTAATTTCTTCCCTTGGCTGCCTCTCTGAGGCAGAAGCTATACCCACCTATCAGCAAGGCAACTGTGAAAGGACTAGCTCTCTTTGGAAGAAGTTGTGTCAGCGTCTCCAATCCACCCCCCAGGACAGGAATCTTAGTTACCTCCAAGGCTGGGAAACTCACTACCTCTATAGGCATGTGTACGAGGCAGGGAAGGAAGGCAGGGTATGGGTAATGTTAAATCCCAGATCATGGCAATGATACGTGCCAAAAAGAAAAAAAACCAAGCAGCCCCATTAAAAAGTGGGCAAAAGACATGAATAGACACTTCTCAAAAGAAGATATACGGGCAGCCAACAGACACATGAAAAAGTGACCTCACTAATCATCGGAGAAATGCAGACCAAACCACATTGAGATACCACTTAACTCCAGTAAGAATGGCCATCATTAATAAAACAAACAACAACAGATGCTGGCGAGGATGTGGAGAAAAAGGAACGCTTCTACACTGCTGTGGGAATGCAAACTAGTGCAACCTCTTTGGAAGACAGTGTGGCGATTTCTGAAAGAACTAGAAATTGAACTTCCATATGACGCGGCAATTCCCCTATTGGGAATATACCCAGAGGAACCCAAATAATTCTACAAAAAAGATACTTACACATGCATGTTTGTTGCAGCTCTATTCACAATAGCAAAAACATGGAACCAACCATGCTGCCCATCGAAGCTGGACTGGATAAAAAATGTGGTACATATACATAATGGAATATTATGCAGTCATAAAGAAGGACAAATGTATGGACTTCGCAGCAACTTGGATGGATTTAAAGTCTGCCACACTCAGTGATCTATCACAGAAGCAAAGAACAGAGTACCATATGTTCTCACTCATAAGCAGAACTTGAACAATTATAATACTATAAGAGAGGGACTGGCAGTTGAGGGAAACTGCCAGGGGAGGGAGGAGTACACCTCATCAACCAAGGTACCTCCATAATGATCATTTATATACCTAACTCTGAATTGTACCCCACATCTTTAAAATTAAAAGAAAAACTCCCCAAAGCCACAGAGCTTTTGAGGAAACATGTTCCCGTCCCGTCCTTATCTAAGTGAAGATGGGGTGGGCATGGGCAGTGCTCCTTGTAGTCTTCAGAGATAAAGTGACCCACCGGCACAGAAGACACATTAGAAAGGAAGGTGTGACTCAGAGAGGGGCGACCATTGCTTAAGCTCACCCAGGGGAGGAATTTGAATGTAAGTCTGTTCAAATTCAAGTGCAGTAAAGCCAAGAAAAGGCAAACCTCAGTCCAGTCAGCAGCCGTGAGAATCGGGGGCTACCCAGACTGTGTCCCACACTACGATCCCTGCCATTTCCCCCAGGGTATTCAGTCAGAGGTGGGGGGACCCCCAGAAGGGGCTGCCAGCACTGTGGGAGGCCATGGGACCTTGGGGGAGGGGAGAGGAGAGGTTTGGTGTTTCCCAATTGTATTTGGCACTCACTGGTTTGTCTCCTTGATGAACAGGCAGGCCTGGACCGGGCTGTGCAGTGTGAGTTTATTTCTGGATTTTCTGTTCTAGTTCGTCGATGCATCTGTCTCTCCACCAATACCATAGGGTCTTAGCCATCGTAGCTATTTAATAAGTCTTGAAATTGGGCAGACTTGTTCCTCCCACTTTATTCTTCTTTTTCAAAATTGTTGGAGCTATTTTAGTTTCTTTGCCTTTCCATGCAAATTTTAGAATCATCTTGTCTATGTCTAAAAAAAAAAAAAGTCCTTGCTGCAATTTTGATAGAAATTGCCTTAAACCCAAATTTCAGTTGGGGAGAATTGACCTCTGGGCTTGTCTTCAAATCCATGATCATGGTATGCCTCTCCACACACTGGGTCGCCTTTGATTTCTTTCACCAGTCTTTTGCAGGCACAGAATGTAGATCCTGGGCGTGTTTTGCTAGTTCTGTACCTAAGTACTTCATTTTTGTTTCGACAATTACAAATGGCATTGTATTTTTTTTTTTTTTGAGTTGGAGTCTCACTCTGTCACCCCGACTGGAGTGCAGTGGCTGCTCCTGGCCACTACAACTTTGACCTGCTGGGCTCTGGCGATTCTTCCACCTCAGCCTTCCAAGTAGCCGGAATTACAGGCATGCACTACCATGCCCGGCTGGTTTTTTGATTTATTGTGGAGATGAGGTCTCGCTTCCCAGGCGGGTCTCGAACCCCTAGACTCAGGCAATCTACTCACCTCAGCCTCCCAAAGGTGCAGGATTACAGGCTGAGCCACCGAGCTCGGCTTTGGCATTATATTTTTACTGCTGTTCATTGCCGACATTTAGAGGCACAACAGATTTTTATTTTTATTTTTTTGAGTTGGAGTCTCACTCTGTCACCCAGACTGGAGTGCAGTGGCATGCACCCGGCCACTGCAGCCTTGACCTGCTGGGCTCCGGTGATCCTTCCCTTAGCCTTCCAAGTAGCTAGAACTACAGGCACGCACTACCACGCCCAGCTAATTTATTTATCGTAGAGACAGGGTCTCGCCAAGTTGCCCAGGCGGGTCTCGAACCCATGGGCTCAGGCAATCCACTCGCCTCGGCCTCCCAAAGTACTCCCAAAGATTACAGGCTGAGCAGATTCTTATGTGTCGATCTTGTACACTGCAACTTTGCTGAACTTGCTTATTAGCTCCAAGAGTTTTTTGTAGATTCCTTAGGATTTTCTGTGCAGATAATTGTGTCATCTGCAAACATGGGTAGTTTTATTGTCCTTTCCAATCTGTATGCTTGTAATTTATCATTCTTGCCTCATTTCAGCAGCTAGAACTTTCAGTACTGTGATGAGTAAGAATTCCTGATCTTAGGAGGATACATCCAGTCTTTCCCCTGCAGCTTTATGTTTGCTGTAAGCTTTTTGTAGACTTTGTCAATGTGAGAATTGTTCCTCTATTCCTATTTTTCTAAGAATTTTTTTTTTAAAGAGTCAGTGTCTCACTCTGTCACCCAGGCTGGAGTGCAGTGGTATACTCACAGTTACCGAAGCCTCAACCTGCTGGGCTCAGATGGTTCTTACGCCTCAGCTTTCCAAATAGCTGGAACCACAGGCACTCACCACCACACCCGGCTAATTTTTTTTGTTTACTGTACAGATGAGGTCTCACCAAGCTGCCCAGGCTGGTCTCTAACCCCTAGACTCAGCCAATCCTCTCGCCTCAGCCTCCCAAAGTGCTGGGATTACAGGCTTGAGTCACCCTCTTGACCTTTTCTAATAATTTTTTTTTTTGAGTTGGAGTCTCACTCTGTTGCCCAGGCTGGAGTGCAGTGGCACGCTCACAGCCACTGCAGCTTCGACCTGCTGAGTTCAGGTGATCCTTCTGCCTCAACCTTCCAAGTAGCTGGAACTACAGGTGTGTGCCACCATGCCTGGCGAATTTTTTGATTTATTGTAGAGACGAGGTCTCACCATGTTGCCTAGACTGGTCTTGAACCCATGGGCTCAGGCAATCCTCTCACCTCAGTTTCCCAAAGTGCTGGGATTATAGGTGTGAGCCACCACACCCAGCCAAGAATTTTTATTAAAAAATTTGGGGGCATTAATCGATGTGATTTTTCTCATGTAGCCTCTTAATATGGTAGATTACATGCCTGATTTTCAAATCAGGTCAGCATTGCATGCCTATTAAGTACCACTTGATCACAGAATTGATTATTTTTACCTACTGTTGAATTGTACTTGCTAGTATTTTGTTAGGGATTTGTGTACCTATATTCATGAGGGCTATCGGTTGGCAGTTTTCTTTCTTTGTCTTTTTTTTTTTCCTGGTCTTGGTATTTGGGTGACAGTAGCCTCACAAAATAAAATGGGATGTGTTCCTTCCTCTTCTATTTTCTGGAACAGATTGTGTAAAATTGGCATTAATTCTTCTTTAAACATTTGGTAGAATTCTCCAGCGAAACCATATGGGCTTGCAGATTTCCTTTTAGTGAGTTTTTGAAGTATGAGCTGGTGTTAATCTCCTACTGGCTACCTCATTAATTAATGGGTTAAAAAATTTCTGTCACCTGTCCACTTCATATTTAAATGAACCATGATTTTGCTTTTTAAGAAAGTTTTCCCTCTCACATCTCTTCCCCAGGCAGTGGGCAAGAAGCAGGCTGATTTCTCATGTCCTAAAAGGTAGTCAGAAGGGCAGGGGTGCCCTAGCCACGGCTCAGAGAAGGTGGGTGACCTGGTGTGGGCCAGGAGCAGGGTTTCCCAGCAGGCACAGGACTGACAAGTGGGCCACAGCCAGACATTGGTACCAGAAGCTGCAGGCCCTACCTATGGTTGGGGGCTCCTCAGTCAGGGCTGCCCCATGCCAGCTCTCTTGTGTACCTGGCTCACCCTGCAACCTTTGCCCAGCTAAACTCACTCTTTCACACATATGCAGTTGCCACTAGGGTAGGCTCAGGCCACGGGTGCACTGCACAGCCTTTGGCATGTGGCCTGGCCTCACCGCACGGTCCTGTTGAAATGGTCCAAGTAACAATTGGCTGCTATCTCGTGACCAATGACAAAACAAGAGGTAGAGAGTGGGAGAAAAGGGAGTGTTTAATTTCTATAACCAGGTTTAGGGAGACGGGTCAGCATCCTTATAAAAAAAAAAAGCACAAACACAAATTCATTCCAGTATTTATACTCCAAATCCATAGCCCTTTACCTATCCTGGGTTTGAAGCCTACCTGTGGTTTTAACGCAACTTAAGATTCACATTAACAATTTTTGATACGTCACCATTGACGTGATTCAGAGTCTCCTGGTCATGCTGACATTTTAGATAACATTCTGTAATTTACAACATGTTCTTTACAGGAAGGGGCAGACAACTGCAACATTTGTAAGGAAAAGGAAGTCACAACATTTTAAATGATAGCTTTACATTGTTTTAAAGCATAATTGTAACAATCTCCTATTCCCAGAGCCCTAGCCTAAAAAAAAGTCCAATGTCCTCGTATTCACAGATGGAGGGGAGGTGGGCAATGCCCACACCAGGCTTTTAGACACATTCCTGAGGGCCTCGGACTGCCCTCCTAATTATCAGGTGGTCTGGCTTGCTGGCTGTTTCTTCCTCAGCACTAGCAGTGGCTTATTAGATAAGATTGGCCTTCTAGCCCAATTAGGCAAGACTGGAGAGGAGACGGGGGCTTGAGGGCAATGAGTGGGGGAAAAAAAGAATGTGCATTTTTTTTTTTTGAGTCAGAGTCTCACTCTGTCGCCCAGGCTGGAGTGCAGTGGCACACTCATGGCTCATGGCCACCGCAGCCTTGACAGGCAATCCTCTCACCTCGGCCTCCCAAAGTGCTGGGATTATAGGCATGAGTCACAATGCCTGGCCAGAATGTACACTTTTAAATTCAAACAGCTTTTGCATTTAACCCAAGTCAACTACAAATGAATACAAGTTCTTAACTCTTTTTTTTCTCCCACCTCCCTGAAGTCTTTTAAAAATGACTGTTCTAATATAATTAAAATGATCTCTTTTCAGTCCATAACACTGACTCCACAAACAAGAAGCAGAGGTCTAGCAAGGCTCAGTCATCTGCCCTGGGTCAACCAGTGGTGAATGGAAGACAAAGGTGGAAACCTGGGTCTCCCCTCAGAGGCTCCGGGTTCTGAAGCTTTGCAGGTGTGTATGGAGGCAGCTCCAGTCATGTATCGGCCACTCCCTCATGCAGGCAGATGGCACAGATGCGGGTCTCTTCTCCCTACTGTGGAACCTGGCCTATTGGAGGTCCCTACCCAGTCTTGCCACCCTGCTGCTGTTACGGTACAGGTAACGCTTGTCGGCTCTCCCTTGATACCTATAAATCAAAGAGGCAGGGAACTGGTGGAAAGAAGCTTATTTCTGAATTCGAATCTAGGGAGCAAAGCCAGACTCGAGGTCTTTCTAAAATGGTTCTGCCCACCCTACAGGCCTCACAGTTCACTTTTATAGTCCAGAGTTGTCAACACCTATACATTAGCCACCTGACCAGCAGAACATTGTATAGAGCTTAAGTTACGGCCGCATTTTATTTAGATAGTGACATTTAGAGTTAAGGAAGTTTAAAAGGCCTAAGACATCATGCATTGCAAAAGTTATGCAAATCACAAGACTTATAATTACACTGATACTATACTGTCCAAACCTATGACTATTAAGAAAGGGAGTAAATAGGGATTTACATCTTTGGGTGTAGTCTGCAGGGAGGTCAAGGATCCCCTGAAGCAACTTACTGGGAACGCAGAAGACAAGTAATTCAGTAATGTGCCCAGAAATGTGCAGGAGCTCTTGAACCCTTGCCATGCTAGGGGCTGTGGCAATATGGATGGATGTTAGCAGGTATCTGTATCACTGCCAGGAAGAGGTGTCCCCCCCCCCGGGGCATGTGCCTCGTGACAAGTAAGACCATATATTTCTCCCTAACTTGGTCTTCATTAAGCTGAATCCTGGGTCCAAGAAATCACTATTTCTCCATTTGAAAAAAAAGTGCCCCCCCACTCTCCTACCACCATTGTCCCAGTTAGAGACACAAGCACAGGTGTCTGTCCTGAAAGGCTTTTCCTTTCTGCTTTTGTGGGATCCCTTCCTGCCAGGTGCTTAGAGAAGATAGTGGGAATCAAAGGAGCTCACCCAGAGGCTACTTTACTGGCCTTTTATTCTAACGTGGGCCCCTACCCTGCAAGAGCGGCTCCAGGAAGACCCCTTCAGGGGAGGTTGGGGCCGGGATCCAGGCCATTGTCTACGAGTCTGTCCACAGGGTCTGGCCCAGGCCCTGGTCATTGTGCCAGGGCATGGCAGTCTGACCCTGAGCTGTCCATCTAGTGGGTGTGTCCACGAGCAGCCTCAGAGCCCAAAGAGCAGAACACAGGCTCTAGACAGAGTGACCAGGACAGAGCCTGGGCAGGAGGCCAGCAGGGAGTCTGGTCCTCTGCCCTACTTTGGCTTCAGTTTCCCCTCTGATCTCTGCTTTCTTCTCTTCCACGCAGACAAAGGTGGGGGGGGCAAGTAAAGGGGGAACAACTCTGGCTCGTGCTGGCTGGGAGTCAGGAGGGAGCAGTCTGCCAGTACCTGATGGTTCCAGTCCCCTTCCCCACACTCCTGCTATCTGCTCCCTCTGGTCCTGGATTCTTGGTCCAAGGTCACGGCCTGCTCATCTCTCATTGGTCTTCTGCACCCCCACCCCAGGGACCCCTCTCCAGCCACAATGCCCTCCTCTGAACACACAGCAGGGCAGGTGCCCAGCCTCTCCATCGAGATGGCAATGCTGACACCTGGGGGTGCCCGGGCCCCATGCTCAGGCCTGCCTGGGCCCTGCCTGGACCTGCCTGGGCCCTCCTGGGAGCCAGCCCCTGCCCCCAGAACCTGCTGAGCAGGGCGGCTTCTATGGGAGATGCTGGCACCAGGATCAGGTTGCAGCCATTTCTAAGGGTGGGCCCCGTTCAGTGGACGATCCCTGCAGAGGGCTCAGGACCCCTCTGGCCCATCCTAAGTGCTTGTGAGCTTTCCCTGTTATGATTATCCCTGGTCTCCCCATTGCTCTCACAAGCTCCTGGGGCGGGGCCCCTTCCTCACCCCTCCCAGGGAATTTAGGAGGTAGGAAGGTGAGTGAAGGAATGAGCCAAGGAGAAGGAAGACACCTATACACAGTACTGAGGGTGAGGGCTGTCCTGGGAGTGGTGTAAGTGAAGCAAAGGCGCTTTGGAAATTGAATTATAAACTGGAATTTCTAGGGTGAACAAGGAAGCCGGGGGGCTTCTGGGAGGGTCTCCTCTGCTCCTGCTGCAGGACCAGGAATAGGAGAGTGGGGGTGCGGGTGCTGGAGTGAGTTATGTCCCTTGATACCAGCAGTGAAGGGAGCCAGGGGTGGGCTTGTCCCTGATACCCAAGACTGGCCAGAGGAGCCTACAGTCTGGGGCTACATCGCTGAGCTGTGAGAGTTAAATAGGGCCAAGGCAGGCGCTGCTGTGGGTCTGGCATGGGGTGTGGGGGGCTGCTGAGGACCTTCCCAGGGATCCCCCCCCCACCCAGGGAGGCTTGAGGCAGCAGAGGGCTGTGAGGGTGTTTTGGGAGAGGGACGCCGTAGGCGGGGGGAAGCATATCCTATGGGGTTTCTGGTCCCAAGCAGACACAGCCCATGTATACAAATGTGTCAAAAATGTCATGCATCTCATGAGGGCAACAGTGAAATGCTGTCACCAGTTCAAAGGAAAATGCAAAGAACCACACACATATAGGGAAGAAGAAATGTTGAATGGAATTTACAAATAGATACAGAAAGGAGTTCCCCACAGGGCAATAATCCATTGCCCCTGCACCCCTCAATTTAGTTAATGTGTACTCTGTGGATAAGATTCATTGTGGTGGGTTTTCTACCACTGGCAGAGTTGTGAAATATCTCCAAGTCAGTGGAAGGCAGTGATCACTGAAAGTGGGTAGCCAGGAAGCTAAATGCCCTCTCTGGTCTACTCAAACACTTTGGCCCTTTGGCCCTGCGGTGTGGGGGCTGGCCCTGGTCACTGGGACACCCAGGACACAATGGACATGGCAGCCCCAGGTTGGGTTGAGTCTGGAGACAGAAACATTCTGGCATCTTGGGGGCTGTGTGCTGTCACTGGGCAGATTCTGAGACATCTGAGGTAGGAAGTCCCCAGCATGAGGGGTGGCAGAGTCCCCATATGGATTTGGACACCAGCGTGGAACAGAGCTGGTGTCTGAGGCCCTGGATAGCACCAGATGCCATGAACAAGAGTCCCCTCTAATGAAACCCAACCCAGAGAATCCCTGAGAGGTCCAAGTCCCTTTCTGTCTCTCTTGTGTTAACTTAAAAAAAAATAACAAATTTAATAAATTCAGAAAAGAAGAGGGGGGCAACTCTCTCTTGTAAGGGATTGCAGCCTGCAAGGTGGCTGCTCCCAGGCTAGAAATCGTGCCTCCAGCCAACACCAGCAGCAGGCACTTTGCCGGAGGAGAGGTTGGGGTAATCGCTTTGTGCTGACCTGATTGGCTAAACACACATATTCCACAGGCTACAAGAGGCTCTATGAATATTCATAAAGGTGGTCCTGATGTATGCATATTGAACAAACATGTACGTAACTCACCACCCATGTTCACTTTGGGGTGGAGATTTAACATTTAAATCTATTACAATTAGGCCCTATACATCGAAAGGTCTTTTCAGGACACGAAGGTACTCAAGTGCGCAGCCTCTGTAAACCGGCCAGAACCAGTCTGTAGTCAGTAGTCTTATCAGAAGAAAGTTACTGAGTCAGTCTCTTGTCCAAACAAAGTCATAGTTATGGCTTGTGGCACAGGGACTGGGGTTATTCAGTCAGCTTCTGGTGGTCAATTAGCTGCCATTATTTAAATCATGCCAGTGCCTGCTTAGCTGCTATAGGAAAATAAAAACTTTGTGGCAGTTAGAACATGGCTTATTCTTTACGTGCAGAGGTGTGAGACTTAGTCTTTGTCTGGCATGGCCTCTGGTCCTGTTTATAATTTGGTATCTTATTTCCAAAGAGTCCCTTCTGTCAGTCTTATGATCTCTATTTTAATATTGAGGCTGGTTAGTTGTTGTGTCTAAACTCTAAAGAGAAGCAGGTATAACAAGGTATGTCTGACCTCCTTTCATAGCCGGGAGCTCAGATGCTTTTTTTTGACTTGGAGTCTCACTGTTGCCCAGGCTGGAGTTCAGTGGCATGTTTACGGCCACTACAGCCTTGACCTGCTGGGATCAGGTGATCCTCTTTCCTCAGCCTTCCAAGTAGCTGGATCTACACCATATCCAACTAATTTTTTGATTTATTATAGAGATGAGGTCTCGCCAGTTTGGCCAGGTTGGTCTCAAACCCCTGGACCAGGCAATCCTCCTACATCCACCTCCCAAAGTGCTAGAATTACAGGTATGAGCCACCATGCACAGCTAGAAACTCAGTTTTTAAGGGTTTTTTTTTCTGGGCTCCCTTTGGCCACAGAAAGTCTGTTCAGTAGGTGAGGGGCTTACGATTTTAATTTTAGTTGACAGTGTTCAGATACAAGGGACACCTCTCGGAGCAGAGGAGGGAGTTGCCATCCAGGGCAGGGGGCTATAGATAGCCATGGCCCAGCCCCTCCTGGACATTTGGCCTAACCCTAGAGTAAGAAGGAGTCTCAGGGGAACACACAGGGCCACAGGCACCCTAGGGGAGAAGACTCCTGGGACTATTTTCCCAGTCCTGGACTGTTTTATCAGCATGCCAAGGCCAAGGAGCCACTGGGCATAGGGCTACGTGGCCTCCTGCATGGGGAGAGGACACCTGGAAAGGGTCTTCTAGGGCCTGGAAAGAGTTGGACCTTGACTCTGATCACTTCCACTTGATATTTGGAAGGCTTGATAGAAATAGAGAATCCACCCCCCAGGAAAGACTCAAGTCGGGAGCAACTTGCATCTTTAGCCTAAGCTCCAGGGGGCTGGGATAGCCACCTGCCAGAAGAGGCCCTGGGCTGCTGGGAAGACTGTCCCAGGGGATAACCAAGGCCAGGGCAGGGAGGAACCACCCCCAAGGAGGTGGTTCAGAGTCAGGGAGAAGGAGAGTCTGGGAGGGAGGGGCCGTCATAGGATAGGCAGCAGGAGCTGGGGACAGTAGTGCCCATCACGGGGCAAGTGGAGACCACAGATGTGGGGTCAGGCAGCAGAGGCAGCCCCAAACCCCCAAACACACCCACCTCATGGCCCAGTCACAATTTTTGACAGGATAAACCTGGAATTGGCCCCGGGGCTCCAGATGCCCCCTCACCCTTCCACCCCCATTGCCAGGAGAGGGACACCCAATACTCAGCCCTCTCCCAGAAGGTCAAGGTCAGCAAATGCAGCCCCTGCCCTCCCCTGGCATTCACTTGGACCCAGCCCAGTCCCTGCATTTGGGAAGGAAAGTCAGCCCGGCTGGTGTGCCCGCACCTCCCTCCTGTGGGCAGGGTGGATAGGACATGCTGCCAGTCAAAGGCATCTCCACACTACAGAATGTAGCACGAGCCACAACACAACTTTCCGTCTCTAGCAGTCATGTTCAAAAATTAAGAGAAAGAGATGAAATTAATTTTAATGATCTATTTTATTTATCTCACATCCAACGTATTTCCCAATGCAGGAAGTATTCCAGCCTCTGGGAAGGTGCCACCAGTCTGGCCTGCTGTGAGTAGAGAGCTACTCTCTGATGAAGGAGGTGCAATCCTGGGAGCCCTGTCTTGGGGGAGAGGCACAGCCCTGGGAGCCCTGTCCGGAGGCACAGCCTTGGGGTCCTGGTCTGGGGTGGGCACCCTGCTGTGGGCTGAGACCCCCTCTGCTCTCTGGATCTTCAGACCACCACTTCTGCCCCCTCAGATCCCTCCACCCCACAGCCTGCAGCTCATCCCTAAACGCCCCACCCCTGGCCAGGCGGGCAGCGAGGGGGAGGCCAGAGGAGGGAGGAGCTCGGCAGCCTCAAGAAGCCCAGCCCCAGCTCGCGGCTCTCCTCACCACCCACACAGCTCATCGGGACTCCAGGCACGGAGCTCCCAGGTGGGCGGGAGGCCGATGGCAGGCGGGGGCTGCTGTCAGCGCAAGGATGTGCCGCTCCTGGCTGCGGCTGTGGCACAGAGCCAGGGCCGACTCAACCACTGCTGCATCCCAGTTCCCCAGGAGCCCCTCTCACCTTTGCTTACCTGCAGATGGCACAGACCACGATGCCCAGCTGAGGCGGGCTTTGGTGATTTGACAATGGCTGGTGTGCTGCTGCCGTGGAGATGGAGAGGTAGAAGGAGGGGAAGCCAGGGGGACAGCAAGGACTTCCCTCAAGCATCTCAGGGAGACCGGCCCTGGTGTCTGTCACCTCATGAATCTGACCATGATCGTGGGTGGCAGCTCTGATCACCGCATTTTCTGCAGCGATACCGAGGTCCAGCATGGCAGAGTAAGCTTCTGAACCATGAGAGGGAGGAGGCTGTGTGACTGGCTCCCTCTCGAGAGGTCAAAGGGGAGGTCAAAGGGGAGGCTGCAGGGACAAGCTGAGGCCGTTGTGAGAGAGGAGTCCCTAGTCAGTCATAACAGGAACCATAGCCCGTGATGCTGACCATAGAGGGTGACTGTGGAGAAAGGGAGGGTGGCAGTGACAGGACTGCGCCCAGCTGGAGGTGCTGGACCTATGGCAAGAACGGAGGCTTCTGATGACCCCTCCCCTCTCTGGACCTTGTGAGTCCCAATCACAAAATCCCAGAGGCCCTTCTCAACCCCACCCCCCCCAAAAGGCCACACGTGTTTCCCTGCCTGCGCCCTGAAACCTGTCTATCAAGGATGCTGTGGGTATCACAGCCTGGTTCCCATAGCAACGCCTGAATGGTGGGGGAGGGGAGAAAATGAAAATGCAGAGACATCAAATAAAGAACACAGTTTCACAAAATGAGCAGCCAGGGAGAAATAACCCTGGAAGGACAGCTCCAAGCCTGGCTGAGGAAGCCCTGTGAGGTGCAGGGCCCCTGCTGTCATCATCACTCATGTAAGCATGCAATGGCCGGCACCAACCACCACACAGGACCTGGGACACAAGCCGAGGAGCATGCTAAGCACACAGGGACCTGGGCAGGGCCGCCAGACTCACATGGGATCCCTGGGGGCTTATCTCTAAAGGAAGAGACAAGCAGACAGCCTCGCCTACCCACCAGGCAGGGAAAATCATGTGAGTCTCCCCGGCGGTCCCAGGGGATAGACTGTCCACATGATACCTCACTAAGGACATGCTATCATCGTCCCGTTTTACAAGTGAGGAAGTTGAAGCACAGAGTGGCCACACTGTCGATAAAGGGGGAAGGGCTACAGCCTGGGTGGGCCCAGGGGTCTGCACAACACAAGGAAATGGGACAGATGAGTGCAGGCGTAGAGAAGGCTGTGTGAGGGGCTGTCTTAGTCTCCTGCTGCAGTCACAGCAAATGACCACAAAGGTAGCAACTCAGACAACAAACATTTATTGTCTTACACTCCTGTAGGTCAGATGTCCAGCCCTGGGCCTCGTCAAGCTGTCAGCAGGCTGCATTCCTCCTGAGGCTTGCGGGAGAGTCTTCCTGTGGCTTCTAGAGGCACCTGCACCGTGGCTCCCAGACCTTCCTTTTCTTCAGTGCCAGTCCCGACAGGTAGAGTCCTGGTCACATCACCCTGGCCTCACTTCATCGTTGTCCCTTCTCCCTCTGACTCTTTCTCCCTCTTGTGCTCTCTGGGACCTCTGTGATTACACTGGACCCACACAGATAACCTCAGATGACCTCCTCATCTCAAGGTCTGCTGATGAGTAACTTTAATTTCCTCTGCCAGGGAACCTATTGTTAGGATGTCGACATCCTGAGGGCCACCCTGCCTACCACAGAGGGTGATTCATGGGATGAGGGGGTTTCACCAGGTGGAGGAGTGAGGAGGACACTGCTGCAGAGGACAGGCACAGAGGACAGGTGACCAGGGCTGTCATGAGGTGGCGAGAGACAGGTATGGCAGTGTCCAGGGGGATGGGGACAGCAGCTCCTCCTGTGGGGAAGACTATAAGGGTAGGCAGCAGGGACAAGGCATGAGTGAGGAAAGCCACTGGAGAGTGTGTTGGGGTCCCCTGTGGGGGCCTGGGGTACTAGAGGAAGAGTGACGGCAATCTGCCACGGAGAATGGGAGGCAGTTGGTGATGGGCCTTGAAGGCCAAGCCAAGGGGAGTCAAAGGAGATTGAGGAGCAGGGGGGTCAATAGGCACCACACAACCCCACAAGTTGGATTGCAGGGAGGCATGTGGTCTAGGGGCCAGAACTAGAGTCCTGGGTGGGTTCCAGCCGAGCTCTGCAGCCACCACTGCTGGGAGTCCGCAGGCAGCCACCTTCCCTCTCTGGATGAGAGGTCTGCCTCCACCCAGAGCCCCACTTCCTACAGGTGCCTCCCCCCAGTCCACGGAAGGACTTAGAATCCCCCGCCCTCACCCCATCTGTTCTCAACTGGGAAGCCCCACACAGCGGCGGGTTTACCTGCAGACGCTAAAAGGAGCAAACCTCAGTTAGGGGCTCCTCGCAGGCTTCAAGGAGCAGCAGGGGTGCCCATGCTTCCTTCTTACATGGACAGGTCTCCAGGAGATGTAGGGGTCTGAGTGGACCACAAGTCTCTTGCTTCATTCAAGAATTAGAGGACAGCACAGTGTTTCTGGTCCCTGAGCTAGAAACATTTCTAGGGCTTTAGACATACAAAAGGGGCCCTGAGCCTGAAACCTACCGCCACTCTCTAGCCCTAGTCCCCCTTGCTGAGAATGTCAGAACCTTCTGTGGGGCCCTCCTGGCCTTTATTGAGTGGAGCCCACTCTCCTGCTGTTAACAGAGTAACGCCCCTCCGGGAAAGACGCTTGTGAATGGAGGAGGTTCTCTGACCACCATCCCTGTTTCCCGTTCCGGCTCTCAGGGCATGGGTCCCCCTCATCCCCTGTTCCCCTGAGTGTGAGGTACTGACATCTTCCAGCAGGACTGTACCAAGCACCAGGGCAAAACAGAGACAAAATAATTACGGGGGCCAACAGGCTAAAAATAGCCTCCTTCATAGCCCAGACTCCTGGCAGGGAAGACGCCAGACAAGCCAGCAGCAGGAGCCTGGAAGCCCAGGGCCTTCCTGGGAGGGACAACCTGGGACAGTACCCCTCGCCAGCTGTGCACAAGGTGAATGCTGGACAGGGAGGGGTGGTTGCAGGGCTGACATGGGAGAGGGATCTCTGTCCTCAGCACCAGACAAGTGCCAAGACAGAGAGGGAAGGATCAGGGATGTGGAGGCACAGCAGTGACACCAGGGGTGGGGTGTAGGGAGGGTTCCATGGAGGAGGCATAAGAGAAAGGCTTTGGGGGATGAATGGGCGTTTGGCAGACAGTGGCCATTCCGACAGCAGGGTTGGAGACAGGTGACCATGTGCTGCTTTGGGGATCCTGGTGGCACATCCAGAGGCAGGCAAAGGTGGTGCTCAAGCCATCCTGGGGTCCCCCCGGCCTGACCATCCTCCAAACTGAAGAAATAAGGGAAAGCTGTCCTGGCAGTGGCCTCTCTCCCACCGGATACCCTCGGGGTGAGTAGCTGCCGTCCTTGGAGGACAACCTCTAAGCAAGACGCCTTCCCTGGAGCACCCAGCAGTGTCTTATAACTGCCTCTGGGCCAAGGCTCAGTGTGCTCTCTCTGGAGCAGCATCTCAGAGTCAGGACTTACCTGCTTCTGGTTTTTCCAGCTGATCCCCCAACAGCCTCTGTGGCTACTTCTGGCCTTTCTTTTGCCTCTCAGGGTCAGAGCCAGGCTTGGGACTAGCTATGGATATGGGAAGGGACTCAGGACCAGAACACTTTTCAGAGTTGGAGACTGTGCTCAGAGGTCACTGAGGTGGGGCCTGTACCCAAGGCCAAAGCTCCTGGAAGGAGGGTGAGTCAGAGGGAGGGACACAGGGCAGACAGAAGTGGGCAGCAGGAAATGGCTGGTGAGTCCAGGTGGGGAACCAGGACAGGGAGGGGACACTTTGGGAGAGGATGAAGGTGGAGGTCCCGCCCAATCCACCTGAGGAGCTTTGCTTTTATAGGATTCTGGAAGGATCAAGTGTCTGGCAGGTGAGGAGGGACCAGAGGGAACTGGAGAAAAGGAGGGTGGGAGAGGGAGGCAGTGGGGACAAAAGGGGGCTTGAAAAGTCAAAGCCCAGGTGGAGGGAAGGGGGAGACTGTCGAATGGGCCCAGCTGTCCCCAAGCCAGAGGGGGAGGAAGGGCGGGGTTGTGGGGAGACTTGACTGCTGGCCCTGAGTCTGGGCTTTACCCAGAGGCAGAGGGAGGCCACGGAGGGACTTGGGCCCAGAGGCTCCTCCATCAGCAATTTGATTTGTTAAAGATGTTTTACTCCAGAAGGGAGTTTTCTGGGAAACAAACA
This sequence comes from Carlito syrichta, assembly GCF_000164805.1. Taxonomy (NCBI): domain Eukaryota; kingdom Metazoa; phylum Chordata; class Mammalia; order Primates; family Tarsiidae; genus Carlito; species Carlito syrichta. The sequence continues at coordinate 663,222 of NW_007252972.1, read as the reverse complement.
AAAAAACAAACACAAAGTAGACCCTTTGGACTATTGTATATGACAGAGGCCTGTAGAGACATGAGAGCGCAGGAATAATGAGGGGAACAAGAGAAAGAAGCCTCTGAAACTCCAGAAGACAAGATGTTGTATGAGCAAGGAAATATCATAGTCCTCCGCCATGGATGCTATTTCATGGTCACAATAGCAAAGCACTGAATATGAATTTAGTGGAAATGGCAATCTGGCCTGCTGGGAAGAGGTGAGTGCTGCCAGGGCAAGATCAGGGTGAGGCCAGGGCATTTTAGCACGTTTCCCTCGGTGATTACAGGAGTAGTAAAGCATTGCCCAGCTGCTCCAGGAGTGGGCTGAATAAGGGTCTTAGGAGATGGGGAAGGGGTGGGCCTGGGCTGGGGCCTGGGGCCAAGAGGGCTACTGTGAACAGCCACGGTGGAAGTGCCAGGATGTCAGCTGTGACCCAAAGAGGGGAGCAGGGCAGGCAGTGGAGACTCAGGAGCCTAGTGGGAGCAAGCCCTGCCATGTTGACGTGGATCCCACTACAGCTTCTGCAAGGGCCACGTTGCAGCCCCTGTGACTTGTTTCCTGTCTGCACCCCAGGTTAGGCTGCTCTTCCCAAGGTCCCCATGAAGAGCCCGGGTCAGTCCTGGAGTCATCTGTGGTCATCTGGGTAGAGGTCAGTTTGGAGTGGTAAGAGAGGGTCTGCTGGTCTGGGTGGACACAGTGATGTCCCCTTAGGGTTACATGGGGTGGGGAGACACAGAAAGCCCTGAGGATGGGACTGAGAAAGGAGGGCTTGCTGCCTGCTGCCCATCCACAGGCTCTGGCTCAGCCCAGACATGCACAGGCATGTGAAGGAGGCCATTTAGTTCACCCTGGTGACTCCCTGACTCTTCTGGGCCTCAATTTCCTCCTCCATACAAGGAGTGCCCTTCCAGCTCCAAGGTCCCATTCCTGAGATAAGTGGTGACTGAAGGCCAGAGGAACCTGTCCCAAGGCTGCTGCCAGCTTCTAGGTCCCCAAGAGCCAAGGGCCAGGTGGGGTGCTAGTCTCCTTCCTGGAGGAAAGAGACTGTTGTTGTACATGACCTGAATGTCTGCAAAAGCAGGGCACAAGCTGGGAGCCCCACTGGTATACGTGGAAGAGCCCTTTAGACATGCTGGCACATCCAGAGAAGGTCTAGGGGACAAGAGGCTGGAAGAGAGCAAGAAGCACAGGAAGGAACCTCCCAATTCTGACCATGTCTAATTAATTAGATCAGTGAGGGGCCGGGATCAGGAGTCAGGAAGCAGATTGCCAGTGGGTGGGAGTCCTGCCTTTACCTTCAGACAGGCAAAGGAACAAAAACCCACAGCTCTCTGACCCTCAACAGAGCCATTGTAAACTCAGTGCCAACCTTTTTCTCCCCCCCAAACCAGGAAGAAAGCCACATTTAAAAGGAGACAGTCCAGATGGTAGGATAAACATGAGCCTTGGAGTCAGACAAATGAGGGTTCAATAATATCCACTTAAAATCATCATTTCAAGCCTCATCTGGGCACCAGGCACAGGGAGTGGGAGTCTGGCATGTTCCACATCAATCATGCTTGGGTCTCTGCACCTCCTGAGCCTCAGTTTCTACTAGGGAACATGGGATTGTAGAAGGGAGCCCTGTCTTGGGGAGTCCTGTTGTAGGGAGCATGCTGTCATAAGGGGATCCTCACCATAGGGGAAACCCGTTGCAAGAGAGCCCCATCACAGGGGGATTCTTGTTGTAGGGGGTGCCCTGTCATAGGGGAGCCCCAATATAGGAGAAGGCCCTTTGTAAGGGTACCCCAGCAGGCTCATTTATGTGTTACTTAGTGTCTCTTCTGCTGTTATAACAATACCACAGTCTGGGTGATTTTTTTTTAGTCAGAGTCTCACTTTGTCACCCAGGCTGGAGTGCAGTGGCATGCTGCTCACAGCCACTGCAGCCTTGACCTGCCTTGAACAGATGATCCTTTGACCTTAGTCTTTCAAGTAGCTGTGCACCACCATGCCTAGCTAATTTTTTTATTTATTATAGAGACGAGGTCTCGCCATGTTTCCCAGGCTTGTCTTGCATCCGTGGGCTCAGGCGATCCTCTATCCTCCACCTCCCAAAGTGCTGGGATTACAGGCATGAGCCACCACACCCAGCTTGGATGATTAATAAAAACTTATTTGGCTCACAGTTCTGGAGGCTGGGAAGTCCAAAAGCACAGCACCTCTGTCTGGTGAGGCCCTGCTTGTTGCATTATCCCATGGTAGAAATGCAGAAGGGCAAGAGAGCATGTGTGAGAGACAGCTCACTTTTATAATGCCACTCCAGTGGCAACTAACCCAGTCCTGAGATGGTAGCATTAATCCACTCATGAGAGCAGAGTGTTCATGACCTAACCATCTCTCACAGGCCAACACTGTCACAAGGCATTTAAACTCCAGCGTGAGTTTTGGTGGGGACATTTAAGCCATAGCATTCCACCTCTGGCTCCCAAAATTTGTGGTTTTTTCACATGCAAAACAAACTCATTCCATCCCAATAACCCCAAAGTCTCAACTCATTCCAGCATCAGCTCAAAAGCCCAAAGTCTCATCTTTAGGGAGATGTTCTGCTGGGAAGGGCATGTACAGGCAGCAGGTGCTCATGATCTGAGCAGCTCTGAAATGGCCGCCCCTTCCCTCCCCTGCCACCTCCTCCATCCCACAGCCTGGGGTGGCTCTTTGAGGAGTGCCTGTAAACACCCAGTCTGCATACCAGGAAAGCCACCCATCATCACCCCTCCACTGAAAGACAGGCACTCCAAGACTCAGCATGCCTTTGGGAGCAGGGACCTGAGATTAGAAGCAGATCATTAGAGCAGATCCCTGGAGTGTGGTCTGTACTCTGGGAGGTTGGGGGGGTGTCCTCTTGACCCTACAGACTCTGCTCCATGGAACAGGGTCCAGTTGGAGCAAGGCTGGGTTGAGGAGCCCAGGACCAGGTTTCACTGAGCACCGCCATGCCCTCAGCCCCTCCTGTCAGGGGTCTCCTGACACCTCCCTCTACCCCAGGACCCCAGGCCTGCCTCTAGAACCACCTCTGTGCCCAGCAGGAAGGGAGGAGCTCTTTGGCCTCTGATGCCCAGCATTTATTTCCTTTGACCTTCCTTTTCCTCTTTAAAAAGGGCCCTTCACTGGCCTCATCCTCCCTCTCCTCTTCTTCCTCCCCTCAACAACCGCAGGAGTCCGACCCTGTCTTCCCAGCTCCTGCCTGTCCCTCCCGCAGCTCCACAGAGAGACAGGCAGAGACAGAGGGACAGGGTCAGAGAGAGCCAGGGATAAAGAGGAGGAGCCCAACTAGATACTTGATGTTGGCATTAGCAGGGTTGCTCCATGACTTCTAATCAGCCAAATTCTCTTCAATGTTACAGTGCTTAAAATAGAAAGTATTTACATTTTTTGACAAAAAGAACACCTTGGGTTTGACTTTCTTACGTTTCTATACTAATTCCAACTCTTCTTGGGGTTAAAAGACCCTTACCAATGAAAAGAGAGTTATGCCACCTGTGAAGACAGCGGACAGTCCACATGACTGCCCTACCCTCACTTCTGATGCCCATTGTAGAGTCCCATGTTCCCCACGGCCACCTTCAGATTTGATAATTCTCTAGAAGGATTCCCAGAGCCCACTGAAGCTGTTACACTTGTGGGGGTTATGGTTTATTACAGGGAAAAGATACAGACTAAATCAGCACAGGAAAGAGGCCCACAGAAAGAAGTCCAGGAGAGTCCACCCACAGAGATTCTAGTTGTCCTTCCCAAGGGGGTCATGAGGTTGTGGGCAGCATAAACCCTGTAAATCCCCCTGCAACACACACACACACACACACACACACACACACACACACACACACACACACACACAACATGTATCAACATGCATAGAGCCTCACCAATCAGGGACACTCCCCGGGCTTGGGGATCTGTCACATGGATCTAGCTGGCCCTCACATGGCTGGGCTCAGTCTCATCTCTATCCCCTCTGGAGGTGTAGCTGATGCCACGTGGCCTGAAGTCCCCTCCTTAGTCACATTGCTAGACCATCTTGTGGGGCTTGAGGCCCCTGGTAGACAAGGACATTCTTATCAGGCAGGACATTCAAGGGTTTAGCAATGACCTTCCAGGAGCTGAGGGCAGAGGCCAGGTCTACCTTTGGGCAAGGTCAAATTTCTTATGCACACCACTCTAAGCAATTTTCAGAGTGGCCTCTGTCCATTGAGACCCTTTCTCCCTCTTCCCTACATGCATCCAAGTCTTTCGCACTGGGCATAGGCTGAGACTGCATTCCCTACTTGGGTGGCAATGGTGGTGGTGATCCCCTTTCTGGACACGTCCTTATGATGGTTGCATGCCCCCCCCATTTCTTGCCCCTTCCTGTGGGCAGCAAGCTGGCAACCACAGACCCTGGCTTCCATTAGCAGAAAAAGATAGTACCCGAGGTGGTAAGGAACTTGGAAGGTCCTGAATAGGCAGGTGAAGCCCAGCCACCCACTGCATGCTTACTTGAGAGATAACCCTGCATTTGTTGAACCTGTTTGTTACAGCAACCTTACCTTATATTGACTCATACACACTCCTAAACCCATGGCTTTCTTGGTTTGTTGGGGTTTCTTCACCCCCAGAGGCAATGGTCAGCACTCAATAGTAACCTTGCTGATATAAGGGAGACCTAATCTCGGCTGAGGCTTGAGGCACCAGAGGGGGATGTCCCAAGCACCTACGTAGCCTGGCGCCTGCCGTCTCACCCTCACACCAGCTCTGTGACGTGAGCTTGATGAATAAAAAGGGGACTACAAGCGTATGGCGACCCTGCGATTTGAACCTGTGCCCCGCTGACTCAAAGATCTGGATCTGCAGGATGAGCCCCTACGGGCTTCCTGGATATCCCTGCCCCCAGGCCTAATTCTGCTCCCAAAACTGAGGCAAACACAGCTCCTCCAGGTGCTTTAGTGTCCCCACTCTACATGAAGAAGTGAGACGGAGTAGTCTATGATACCTGGATGGGTGGGTGCAGTGGCGGTGGGGAATGGAATGAGGGGGAGCCCATATCAGGGGACCTCCCATTCAGAGGGCCTGGGCTGTGGGGTTCATGGTATCTATGGTGAGTCTCAGCCTCTCCGTCCTGTGCCTCCCTGCTCCACTTGGCCCTCCAGGGAAATTGGGAACACACTGACACAGAGCAGCATCTCAAATTACTTTAAGTGTTTCCTTATTAAAAGGAAAAAAAACCATCTACGGCTTCCAGCTTTTCATGCGAGAGGTAGTATTTCCAAGAGAAATTACTGCCTCTCAGGAGCACCGTGGTGTCCCAGCCTCCTGTTCCTGCCAATTTCCTCTCCCTATTCTTTCAGCAGTTTCATTATTTAAAAGAAATACAAGAGAATAATAGGGTGGAGGCGGCCCTTTCATCACCGAGTGCCATGCTCAGGGCCGCCACCCGCTCTGCGCAAAGAGGGTGACGACATTTCCTGGCAGCAGGTGGCTCTCTCTGCTCATTCTCCTCTTGCTTCCTGCCCTCCCCAGGCCTCCTCACAGTGGCAGGAGCCAGGAGGTGTTGAGCCCACAGGTGTAGAACTCCCCAGGCTGAACTGGGCTGGGCTAGTGCCGCCCCCGGCTGCCCCCACATCTTGGTCCAGGACCAGCCAGAAAGCAGAACAACCCCAACCCCACCTGAGGGGCGGGACCCTCCACCTGCGAATGACCACGGTGGCTGTGAGGGTCCTTCTGACCAGAGTGCCATCCTCAGCCATAGAATCAAACTTTAACCTAGCTCTGAGGGTAGGCTGTAGGTGCATGTAAAACCCATCGTCTGACCACAAGGAAACTCATTCTGGGTAACTGAGTGGTCCTGCCTTTATCAGTTGAAAGGCTGTAAGAGCAGAGCTGGGGTTCCCCTGATGGAGAAAAAACACCACCTGTGGATGCCAGCTTCAGCCCGCACCACAGTGTTCTGGCCTGCCCGGTAGATTTTAAAGTGGCCCTCACAATTGAGAAAGACAGTTCCTTGCAATTAATCTCTCCCTATCTGTCCTGCTTTTCATTTACACTGATGGGTATAGGATCTTGAGTCAACCCCAGGCCATCTTTCCATCCCCTTATACAAAGGCAGAGTAAGCTGACCTCCCACAGGGCAGTGAGTACCCCCATTTCTAAGTCCTTGAGCCCACACATGGATAACACTAGAGATGGTTCACCTTGTTTTGCAGATGAGGAAACCATCCTGGCTCAGAAAGACCAAGTTCATTATCCTGTAGCCAGGACTGCTCAGTGTTCTCTCCCAGCTGGCCTCCTGCACTGACCAGGTTCTCTGGGCTCCAGAGCCTGAGAAGGCTGTGTGGGCCAAGACCTGGTAGTAGAGTCCCCCACTCACCCTCCATGCCCTGGCAGGACTTACAGAGGGACAAGCCCCAGCTCAGCATGAATAAGGGCTCCCCCTGTCAGCCTTCACCCCACCGATGGCTGCTTCAGGCCTGAGGGTGGGGCTAAGCCAGGCCTGGTGGGCCACAGGGGGATATGTGGGGATGGACACCTTAGGGTGCTTCCAGCCTGAGGGTCCAGGACCCTGATGGAGGCTGCTCTTCAGGACAATGGGCAGTGCTTCCCCAAGCCCCCAGAGACCACTCATGTCATCCACTGGGGCTCCAGGGTCTCTTTAGGCTGGGAGGCCCCACTCTGCAGTTCCACTCCAGCCCAGCCCAAGTCAGCAGAGAAACAGCAACACAAACGCTCTGAGAAGTTTCATTGTTTTATTAACAAAATCTTACAAAAAGAGTCTGTCTTCAGGGTAAGATGGCAGAGTGTACATGGCCTGGGTAGACATTTAAGGCCCGGTCTGTGTGTTGGGGGGAGGTGACCACACCCTCTTGAGGTTCCTGGGGTCTCCCCAAGCCCCAGGGCTTCCCTGCAGCCTTTGAGTGTAGGTTATGGCTTATGTGCAAAAATAAAATCTGGGGGACTGGTAGGGCGCAGAACCTGTCGGGGTGATCTGCAGAGATGGTACTTCAGAATTTGGAAACCCCAGCGGACAAGGAAGAAGGCAGAACCCCCAACCAGGGCCTCCTCAGGCGGCAGGTGTGAGTAGACTGCCAGCACCAGGTTGTTGGTGCTGTGGCAGGGATGGGGGTCCAGCCCTGGACAACACCAGGCAGGGCAGTGTGCCTAGAACAGCCCCAGGAGCAAAGGCTTCTGGGATCTCCTGGGGTTGGGTTTCGGGTCTCTGGGCCGGAGCAGGGGCTGGCTCCAGCCTCAGGGCTGGTGAAAGGCTCTGGCAGAGATGAGCACGCAGCGGGCAGGGCTTCTCCTGCTGGGAGGGAGGTATGGCCCAAGGCGACCAATCTCCAACTCTGGCTGCAGTGGCTCTGGGGGCGGGCAGCTGGTGGCCAGCGGGGCGGGCTTAGTGGCAGGCCCTGGCCCGCACACTGGCTTGTCAACCCCGTCAGCTCTTGGGGCCGAACTGGGGGCGCTGCCTTCTGCCACAGTGGCCTTTTCTCTGCAGTTCCCCTCCCTGGGCTGTCTGGGGTATTCTCCTCCTGTGCAGACAGCTTAAAAGATGAGAGGGCGGGGAGGTGCCAGGCATAGCAGCAAAGACTCTGTGGGAGCCTTGAGACCTGAAAGTCGAAGAAACAGGACGGTCAGGGCACTAGTGGGACAGCAGCCAGAGCTCTACAGGGAGGGGCTGGAAATGGCAGAGGGAGCTGCTCTCTCAGGGTGGAAGCCCTAGGACCCCAAGTGAGCCGCTCAGCTTGCCCAGAGTGTAGAGAATGCCCTGGAGCTTGGAGGATTTGGGGGCCTGGGGAGGAACTCATTTGGTCAGGACAGCTGAGGAACAGGGTTTGAGTGTTACCTGTTGTCATCTCCTGGCTCCAAGGGTGTCGGCTGCTGCCTCAGCCGGATTTGAGGACTCAGCTCCTCTGGGACCCTTCGCCTGCCACGGGTGAGTCATGGAGCCGAGCTCCGATCCCTCTCCAGGCTGGCGTGAATCACTGGTGCTGGCGGAGAGAGAGTATAGATCTATGTGAGAGCTGGCTCAGCAAACTCCTACAGCCCCCTCTCATTCTTCCCTAAGGCCCCTCTGCTCTTCCCCCCTCCTCTCCTGCCACCCCTACCCCTTCCCTGTATCTAACTTGCTGGGGACACCTCTGAGTCTCCTTGGGCTCTCCTGAAAAATGGCCTCTGTGCCCTGCCAGCTCTAAGATGCCCCCCGGGTGGAGCCATGGGGCGGAGGCTCACCTGAGTGGCCAGGAGGCACTGGGATGTCAGGTCTGTTGCTGCTTCTGCATGTGGGGCTTCAGCTCTGGCCTGGGAGGAGGAAGCCAGGCTGCTTGAGGCTGACCAGCTGTCCTGGGAGGCGAGGAGGGTGCCAGCTGGTTCTGGGGATTCCAGGAGAGTGCGTCGTCACTGGAAGTCAAGTTTCCCTCTGCACTGGTTCTGCCTTAGCTTCTGCTCTGGGGCATCCTGTGAGCTTGGTGGCCGCTGGCCCATGCTCAACAGACACTTGGTTTTCTGAGTGTCCAGCGGGCCCAGGAGTTGTAGCAGAATGAGGAGACTGGGGCATTCTATGATGGCCTGATTGTGTGGAGGATGGGCCCAGGCCAGGAAGACAGACGGAGGGGAGGGGGCGGCAGGAGCCCTGTAGGGGAGAGGGACTCTTTTGCCATTTGAGGCATTGCCCACATCTGAATAACATGAGTCTGTGCGAGTTGGACCAGGAGCACAAAGGAGTTGCCCAGCTGACCCTGGGATTCTCTTGCAGGAGTCAACCCCAGCTCAAAAGTCCTTGTTGGCAAAGGCCACGGGCTGGGTGTGGTGGGCAGGCTGGGGGCTCCGGGCTACCCTCTATTCGGGCTGGGTCCGATCACTGGCTACGGACTCGTTGGTGAGGGCAGGTGTGACAGCCTCGGCCTCATCCTCAGCAGGGGGATGGGGGCCTGCCGGCTCTGATGCCTGCTCCAGGCCGTCCTGCACCTCCATGCCCCTCTGGATGAGCTGCTCCAGGGTCTTGGGCAATGGGTGGCGCAGGAAGCGCTTGAGCTTGGGCTGCAGGGTGCCCACCACGTACTGGATGATCTCCTCTTCCTCGGCGTCCACGTAGAGGGTCTGGTACAGGTCCCGCTTGCGCCACAGGAACTGGTCCAGTGGCTCACCCTGCTTCTGCGGCAGGTCCAACTCACGCTGGATGGCCTCCCGAGATAGGGTGCCTTCGCTATACTGCAGGAACTCTTTCTTGAACTCCACCCAGTTCTTCACCGAGCCCTGCTTGAACTCCCACCACTTCTTGGCAGGCCCATTCATGTGGTTCTGGATCTGCGACAGCCAGTACTCCTCGGTGCCACCCACCTGTCGCAGGTACTCTTCCAGGTGGCTCAGGAACTCCCGAGGGTCCTCGAAGATCTGTGTGTCCACGCCAGGGCTGGGCTGCCCATCTTCGCCCTGCACCCACGGCTGGTACTGCTGGGCCTCAGCTGGCTCCTGGCCGGGCAGCTCCCCGGCAGCAGGCGGCGGCGTGATGGCATAGGGGCTGACCGTGTAGTCGTAGCCATCGGCCTCGTAGCTCTCGGGACCCCCCACGCCCACGGAGACGGTGTGGCGGGCTGGCTCGCTGCCCACCGGGTACTTGCCGCCCATGGACTCCAGGCGGTCGGCCCAGCGCTCCAGGCGGTAGAACACCTCCCGCCACACGTGCATCTCGCGCTTGACCCAGCGCTCCAGGTTGGCGATGGTCTCCTGGCAGCGGTACAGGCAGGCCTTGATGGACTTCTTCCAGCGCTGCGAATCGCCCGTGGGCACGTAGCCGTCCAGGTTGTTCTCCAGCTTGCCCACCGACCTGTGCAGCCCCTTCAGTTCACGCTCCACCTGCTTGGACACCTCCGTCAGCAGGTGCCGGTGGGTCCTCCGCACGTGCTCCAGCATCTCGGCCCGGCACTTACCTATCTGCAGGATCACGTTGGGCTTGGCCGCCGGCCCGCCCCGCGGCCCGGGGTAGGCGTGGAGCCCCCCGCTCGTCATGTGGTCCAGCTCCATCTGCGCTCAGGTGGCCGGGCGCTCCGGACAGGCGGCAAACTCTTCTTGGGGCGGACGGAGGGAGAGCGCTGGCGGCCGGCGGTGCCCCGAGGCCTGCGTCGGAGGGTCCGCGTTGGAGCTGCCCGGAGCGTGTGTCTGTCGCAGTGGGACCGGAGGTGGGGCCGGCAGAGAGCGCCCGGCGGCAGGTCCTACTCGGCAGCGGCTGCTAAGGGCGGACTCAGCGCCAGTGCTCTGCGCTCAGCCGCAGCCGCCGGCTCTTTATGCCGCCAGAGCGGCCCGTGGGCGGACCCCTCGCCGAGCCCCGGCTCTCATTGGCCCAACCGCAGGCTCCCCGCCAGCGCCCCGCCCGCGCCCTTGCAGGCCCCGCCTCCCGCGCCCACTCGCGCCCTCCCCGCGGCTCGGAGGCAGGGCCCGCCCCCTGCACACATGGCCGGACCCGGGGTGACTAATCCCTCCGCGCGCGCTGCACCTCCCACCCCGATGGTTGGACTCATTCAGCCTGCGGGGACAGGAGAGACTGTGCAGCCAACGCCCCCCCCTCACTAGCTCTGGGGAGCCAGGAACGGGCAACCCAGGCAGGTTATCCGGTTACCGCCTGCCCTCCCCCCGCCGCCCCCAGGGTCTCATGCTCAACTTCCTCCTCGCCACTAGCCTCTCCCTTTCCTGAGAGGGTAGTGTGGGGGGAGCTGGACACCGATCTCCTGAGTCCTCACTGCCCCTGGTCTAGCCCCCTCTGGTTTTGCAGGATGTTCAGTCAAGCCCTGGCAAGCACCGTCCCCCATCACACCCCCTTACCCTGGACTGAGGGGTTCAGTGAGTCTACACAAGGGTGTGCGTTCCTAGATGTGACTTTGAGCTCCTGCCCACCCCTGCCTCCAGGACTTAAATCCTGGGCTTGGGCTGGTGCTCTGTGCTCTGTGCGTGGGACATGCTGCCTGGCTGAGGCTCTCTATCTGGACACCTGGCCTTGATGTGAATGTGTGACACCTGTCCCTGCGGCAATGGCTGAACAGGACTGCCCGATGCCCCTGCGCTCAGGTCTTTGGTGAGTCCCAAGACCTCTGTGTTTCCAGGAAAATCTGGCTGTGGCTACCTGGGGGTAGGGGGGAGGGCGCTACAGGGATGAAGGTGTCATTCAGCCCACAGAAGAAAACTGGGCCCTGAATCTCTGGAGCCTAGTCAGAAGCTCCAAGACTTCTAAGAAGATGGAGAAGGGAGGAGGAGGGAAGGAAAGAGGGAGAGGGAAGGAGGAAAAAAAGGAGAGAGGAGAGGGGAGGGGAGAGAAGAGGAGAGGAGGGAGGAGGGAGGAGGGAGGAGGGAGGAGAGAGACGGAAAGAGGTGGCAGCAACGCAGTGCAGTCAGGAGAGCCTAGGAAAGCAAAGGACCATATAAGGATCGGGGCTCCGGAAGCTGAGATTCCCTAGGGAGGGAGGCCCCCTCTGCCTGCCTGGCAACCTGGTAGCGGCAGAGGGACGCTGTTCCTGGGTTACTCTCATGCAGGCTGGTCGGGAATGGGGTCCTCAGATGTCTGTTCCCCACATCCAGAGGCACACCCACAATCACTGACAGTCAAGACACCTTGTCCCTCACTGCCAGTGCCCCTTCCCTCTCAGACATACACGTACACACACACAAAGCTGCACACTCATATTCCCCGACACTCATACTCCCACATGCACACTCATACCCCCCACTCACAGCCCTACATACACACTCATATCCCCCACTCACAGCCCTACATACACACTCATACCCCCCACTCACAGCCCTACACTCATACCCCGCTACACCAGCCGCCCCACCCCCACCCCCAGTTCCCCCAGCCTCCTCTGTCTTATTCACACACTGGGAGCACAGGTGCCCACATTCCTTGGAATCCTGCTCCCTGTCCACCCTGGGAGCCCCCTTCCTCTCTGCTCTCCCAGGGAGTCCTCTCCCCTCAGAGCCAGTCTGTCTTCTTCCTTCCGCCCTTGGGGGGAATGTCTTTCTGGCAAAAATCCCCCAAAAATGGCTCTCCTGGCATTTCTAATTAAAGGCAAGTGGGTGGACAGAGAAGGGAGGCGGAGGGGCACCTCAGAGCTGGGAGGGGGAGACAGGCAGAGAAGCCGCCAGCGCAGGGACCAACCCAGAGCCCTCCCACTGTTCCCACTGTGGAATCCCAGGCAGAGGAGGCTACAGGCAGGGTGTATGTACTGTGAGATGCCCAGCACCTGGTCAGCAAGCATCCCGGCCACTGCAGGTCTGCATGAGCCTGGAGTGAGCCTGGGTCTGAGCCTGAAAGTGCTGGTCTGAGGAATGGTGCACTGACCATATGTGTCCATTGTGAGAGCCAGCACTTTAGTGACCAGGGACCAGCCCCCCATCCCCTACCACCACCATAGTTTACAAGCCCTTGTGGTACTGAGTCGCCTGACTGGCTATTGGCCCCAGCCAGGGCACTCTGCTCAGGCCTCTGGCCAGCAGTGGCCTCCAGCATCCCCCTCACCCCCACCTGAGGCAGCTGCAACTAACAGGACTTGGGGGAGGGGGAAGCTGAAGAGGAGATGGGACTGGGGGGGGATGCGTGAGCTAAGTTTGAAAATTGTAACCTGGGGACGACAGCATGAGCTGGCACTGCTCCCTGGGTCTGGAAGGCCAGCACCAGCCCCTGTCTGGGGAGCCAGGCCTAGAGAAGGGGGACCAGCTCCCAAGGGCCCCAGCCAGCAGGGCAGGGCTGGGCATGAGCCAGACTTCTTGGTGAGGATTCCTGGTGCCCAGTGCCATGGGTCCCTGACCACCCCTGCTTCCCTAAGGAGAGAGACAAAGGTGAGGTTGCCAGTCAAGACCATGTGGCCATGAGAGATCACGGGGCCTGTTCTGGACAACACAAGGGTAGATGGGGGTGTGGATCACATGGAACCCCCCTTCCCTACCCCTGCCCAGCAGGGTCTGCACAGAGGCTGTGAGCACACGCTTGAGCTGACAAGTGACAGGCAACAGCCACTGCCGGAACACTTAATCGCTGCCCAATTATCGCTCCAGAAGCCCTCACCGAACCCCCGCACTGGAGCCTTGAAAAAAGAGGCCAGGCTGGTTCCCTGCTGCCTGAGGTGGGGATGGACCTCTTATAACAGGGGTTTGCCCGGCCCTTTTCTCCAGCCCACTCCCACTCTTGCCCATTCCCTGGCAAGCTGAGGTGAGCGTCAGGCCCCCAGTTCCCAGCTTCACCCAGAGCAGGATGGCCCAGGGTTGCAGGCTGGGGAAGGGCAGATGGAGGTGGTGGGGGGCTGGGTCTATGCAGGTAGGAGGAGGGCCTGGGGGACTCCCGCTCTTAGAGCCAAGCTGGTCTGCTGCTGTAGGGGCCTGACAGCTCTGAGGCCTCACCTGCCCAAAAAGGAGGGGTCCTTCAGGGGAGTGGGGGCGGGCCTGGTGACCCGAGTCAGCCCGAGGCTGAGATCCCAGTAGGCCCTGGCTCAAACAGTTCTCCCAGGTTCTGACTAAGATGCTAAGATGCCTGTTTCTAGATGGGTCTCCCTCCCAAATGCAGAATCTCAGGGAGCCCCATGCCCCAGTCTCTAACCTTCCTGTTCAGGCCCTGGGAGTCGTGAGTCCCCCCCACCCCTCAAGACGACACTGTGATAATTCCCACAGAGCTCACACTGGCCTCTGGGGACCCATTCATGCTGACCCTCTATTCCCCACCGCCTGGGCCCCCAGAGGTGTGTGGGGAACCTGCTCAGCAAGGTAACTGTGTCCTGAGCCTCCTGCCTGCACCTCCCTGGTCTCCTTCTGGGGGCACACTCAGCTGCCCCTGCCTGGTTGTGAGTGTAGGGTTTCCACTCTTTCCCACCAGGCCCACAGGCCGGCACAGCTCTGACTGACTCACACCACGTTACAGGCTGCCAGGTGTGTTCTCGGGGTGGGGGGATGGGGGGAGACTGCTGACCTGGGAGCCATGCTGCTCCCTCTCTGCTGACCCTGCTCATCTCCCAGGGTGTTGGCAATGAACACTACTCAGCAGCCAGAGTGAGCACAGGCTCCTTTAGAGGGGTGAAGCACACATCCCCTTGCTCACATGCACAGACTTGCGTGCACACGCAAATGCAAGCACGCACACACACACACAACCCACTCCCATCATTCAGCGTGTACTCCAGGGCTCATGCTGCTACCCTTTGGTCTGGGCTGTGTGGCTACCATCCTGGTTCAGTGAAGGTGGGGGTGCTGGGAGACTCTGTGGTAATTCCCACAGAGCTCACACTCGGGACACAGTTACCTTTCTCTGGGAGAGAAAGGCCAGGCTGACCCTGTGCCACTGCAGGGCCAGGTGCCTTGACTAGATTTCTTGATGGACAGCCTCTCGTCCATCCTCTCACGCCAGGTGTCCTTTGATGTCTGGCTCAAGAGTCTTCAGGCTGCTGAAGCTGCTGACCTCTGACCTCAACCCACAACCTGTTCCCAGTCCCCTTACCCGCCACTGGGCTCTTGGGCTGGGCTCGTACTCAGGTGTTCTCTCTTCCTGTTACTTCTTCCTCCTAAGCACAGGGCAGGGCTTTCCAAGCCTCCCAGCCTCGGTGACTCCCCCACACCACTCTATCCCAGGGCGGGTGGCACCGTGTCTGTGTGCTCACAGCCGAACCACCTGAGTCTTGAGCAGGGCCCGACCCAGAGCAGCCATCAGCAAGGGTTTGAGAAACTAATGAAGTAATGGACCTGTCTCATCTCTTTTGAGTCAGGAAACATTTGGCAGTTGTTCACCTGAGCCTCAACATTCCATCTGTAAAGTGGGGTGACAGTGCCAGGGCCTGGGTGTCCAGTGAGGCTCAGGGCCAGCAAGGAGCTGCTGGGGCCCCAGGAGCCTCATCCCTGTTCTCTTACCCACCTGGTCCAGCCCAAGCATTCTCCCAACTCATCCTACAGGGACCCCCTTGTCAGTGTCACTTCTAAGACTTGAGAGGTGGGAAGGTGAGCCCCATCCTCAGTTCTTCAGAAGAGGGGATCTGGGGGCATCTCCACCCCATCTGCCTCCTAAGGCTGAGCTGGCGCTGGAGCCCCGGGTGTCTGTCCTGCTGTGGTGGGGGGGCAGCTGGCAGAGGGTGGATCTGGGTCCAGGCATCTGGGAGGACACCTGCATCCTCCTGCTGGCCCTGCCTCCCCACAGTCCCTGCTCTGTGGGGCCACCTCCAGTGGGGATGGGGGCCAGGAGAAGCAGAGACCAGAGCTGGAGGGTAAGACCCCTCCCTCCAAGCATGGGGGATGCGCAGCGGGTTAGGGCTGAGACTGAGAACAAAAAACAAAGGAGGAAAAAGAACTGAAGTGGGAAAATGAAGAGGCAGAGAGGCCAGAATGAGACTGTCCCACTTGGCTGCTTGAGGAGACACCCTCACTCTGGCTTCCACAGAAGTCCTAGAGGTGGGGGAACCTGCCTCAGGCTGCTGAGTGGGCAAGTGACAGAGGTGGGGTGCTGTACGTGAAGCCACCTGCCTGATCCCCCAGCCTCAGCACTGCTGTGGCCAGTCTCTGAGAGGTCCCTGGAGTGGGCTTGGTTGGAATAGAGCAGGGGTCTTGGGAGACCCCATCAGTGCTGGGCACAGCTCCTAAGGTAGCACCAAGGGCCAGGATAGACCCGGAGACGTGGGGTGGCTCGAACGCTGGTGCAGGGGACCAAAGCCATGGCCTTGAGGCCAATGGGAGTCAGAGGCGCTGGCAGGCCGAGGGGACTCAAAGCTCCCTCTCCCTCTGCAGCCTCCCCAGGCCCTTGAAGGTGCCAGAACATTTTCTTTCTGGGCCCCCTCCCTCCCTCTCTTCTTCCTTCCTTCCTCTTCTCCCGGTTTGGCAGGCTCTGTGCTGCTGCATCCCTGTCCCTGGAACAGTCAGCCTGTTCGTTCCGGGCCCCCACACACCAGACCCTCCTCCCTCCTCCCTCCTCCCTTCTCCTTCCTGCCTCCTGCCTCAGCACCTCCTGGTCCAGCCTCCAAGGAAAGTTTTGTATTTTTCCGACAATCCTGGCACAGCTGCGCTGCCCTGCAGGCGTCCCCTCTGGTCTGGGAGGCTTGTCAGAACCCAGACCTCCACTTACCATGGGCAGACAAGGACACCGGGGTGGTGGGAGACCCATCCTCAAAAGGCACGTATTCCTTACCAACACAGCCCCAGCTGCTATCCACATGGGGAAAATCAAGACCCGGAGAGGGACAGGGACTTGCCTGTCACACAGCAAGGAAGGCCAGAGCCAGGGCAGGAAGTGTGTCTGGGGTCTGGAAGAGAACTTCTGGCTCCCAGGGATGTCCCATGGACTCTTTCATGTCCTGTGTGACCATAAGTAAGTTGTCTCAGGCCCCACTCCTTCCTGGTCTCAGCCATCCCTCTCCTGCTCAGCCCCATGAGGTGATTTAGTCCTTCAGTCCACAAACAGTTCCTGAGCCAGACTTGGCAGGGACTGGGTCAGGCAGAGTCATGTTCCTGGTGGAGGTGGGGTGCGAGGATGTGTAGAGCACCCTATAAAATAGAAGGGCTTCACCATGCCCCCCACACAGGCCCAGAGAATGCCTGACTGAGTGTGGCCCTCGGCTGTGCTGCAGGCTGGGCTACCACCCTTTGTAACCTGTGGGGACCTGCTCAGCTCCTTGGAGCTCCCCAAAGAACACCCACAGCTGTTTCCTTCTGGAGAGTCTTGGGGGAGATCAGGCTGGCCCCCTCTGATTGACCCTGCTCAAGCTGGGACAAGGGAGGAGGGACCATCTGGGTATCGAAGGTGCAGATCTTGGGCCCACACACCAGGAGACGGATGTGATGGCAGGAACAGTGGCCGGGGGCTGAAGCCCAGAAGGCTGTCCATGGGCACCCTTCCCCTGGCAAGTGTCTCCTCAGCACAGCGGGTGGCTCCTGCCTGGTCTGAGCTCCGGGTGAGAAACTAGGTGCCTCCCACCCCGCATCTACTCGAGGCGCAGTGCGACCTCATGCAAATCACTCAGCCCCTCTGGCCCAGAATCCTTGTCACACAGCAGACAGATTGAACTAAATTTGTGTTCCTTCTCAACTTGGGTGGCATGGTAGAAGGTGAGAAAGAGGCGACTGGCACTGTGACCACAAGGCTTCCTCCTCACAGAATGCCCTGTCCACTCCACTGCCCACTAACCCTGTTCAATTAACAAACCCAGTGTTAACACCTAAAGACTCAGCTTTACTTCAAGTGTTTCCTGCTGCTCTCTGCATCTCCATTTAAATCTCTCCCCAGTGCTAGCCAGGCTGCTAGCATCTCAGCTCACTTCCGGCACCTTTCAGTGTTGTCTGAATCTGCACCCAGTGTCATCGCCTACAGGAAGGCTTCCTGGCCTCCCAGTGCCATGTTGATTGAGTCTTCTGCGTGCCTTGCCCCCTCTTGGAGCTCCTGAGCACAAATGGTGTCTTCCTGTGTGTCTGTGCAAGTTTGTGACTGTATGAGTGGAGTGTGTATGAGTGTGTGTGAACACGTAGATGTGTGTGTATGAGTGTGAACATGAGCATGTGTATGAGCATGTGAATATACGTATGTGTGAGTGTGAGCATGTGTACAAGTGTGAGTGTGCGCCGATGGGGGTGTGTCTTTCTGACCTGACTTAGCCAGGCTTCTCCTTGGACACCTTCTGGGGCAGGTCCTGAGTGTGCTCCGGGCACATGGAATCTGGTTCTGGCCCTGCAGTGACTGCCCGGTCAGAGATGCTCCAGCCCCCAAGTTGTGTGAAGCCAGTGTCAGGGAGGTGAGGAGGGACACCCTTGTGAAGAGGACAGCTCAGGGGGTCAAGAGGCAGCAGGTTGGCTATCTGGGCTTCTGGGCTCTGCTTATCAAGGGCAGAGCATGGAGGGCAGGGGAGATGGGGGAGGGATAAATCTGGGGGCCTGCTTTGCCTCAGCCAGGATGCCAGCCTCAAACCAGTGACTGTGGAGAGGAAGGAGGACAGTGGGGGCAGGGAAGGACAGGCAGATGAGGAGCGGCTTCAGGAATTGCTGTGACCCAGGCAAAGGGCCAGGTTTGAGGGCTATTTAGAGGGCCAGGGAAGAGGGAGCAGCTGGGAGTCCCCAGAGCTGGGTGGCCAGTATTGAGGGGGGGAAGTCTCACCAGGAGCCACTAGGGTCTGGTCCCAGGGAGTTAGAGCCTGGCTCTACCCCCAGCCACCTCACCGGGTCCCCAACCAGGCTGGGTGCCCACCCCCCGCCTCCCTAGACGCCCACCTGGCCTTGATCGTGCTGCAGGAGCCCCGAGGGTGGCTGCCCCTCAGTCAGAATGGACGATTCACTGCCATCTGGCCAAGGCCAGACGCCCCCGAGCTGGGGGTTCAAGATACCCGTGCCAGAGAGGGGGTGGCACCCAGGACAGCCCACCACCCCCGCCCTGGCGGCCCCACTTTCCTGCTGTTCTCTGCATCTCCATTTAAATCTCTCCCCAGCACCAGCCAGGCTGCCAGCATCCGCAGCTCACTTCCGGCGCCATAAAAGGAGAGAGACTGAGAATAGCTTGGCTGTGACGCGGCGAGGAGCTTCCCCACGCAGGCAAGCTCTGCGCCACCCTCCTGCCTGCCCGCTTGCCCGCCGAGGGGCTGCCCCGAAGGGACCCCAGCCCAGCCCCAGCCCCGATGGCCAGAGCCCCGGGCAGGGAGGCTAGAGGCCTAGGGTCATGCTGTCCCTGTCGCCGGCTCGTGTGTGACCCTGGCAGGTCACTATACTCCTTGGACCTCGGTTTCCCTGTCTACCTGCTTCCCATGGAGCTGGGCCCACAAGGGCAGGGCGGCTGGGCATGTTGCTCTCCCAAGGAGGTCTCAGCCCTGCCCAACAGCCCCTCTGGCTCCTGAAAAAAATCCCAGGGAGCCTTCCACAGGCTGAAGGCTCTGTGCAGGACTTGGCGTGGGGCTGACACATGGGGACAGTCATCGCTTACTGAGTACCTGCTGACACCAGGAATTGGGACAGCTGCTCCCCCATCACCTTGACCACCCTGCTGAACACCATCCCATGAGGGAGATGCTGAGACCTGGAGGGCAGCAGCTTGGGAAGCGACTGCCACCGGTGGACAACCCTCACCTGGCCTGAGTCCATGCGAACATCCATCCTGAAGGTCAGGGAAGGCTTCCTGGGGGAGGGGCCCACAGGGGCCTGTTCTATTGGGGGCAGCAAAAACCACGGAGCTTGAGTCCCCTTTGTCCATTGCCTTCTGGTCCCCTCGAGACCTTTGGTCCCCGCCACTCTTGTCTGGCTGGCAGCCCCTCCCCGATTTCCTGGCTCCTCCCTCCCCTCCCTGGGGTCTGGGACCAGAAACCCCTGTCCTTCTCAGCGACTAGCCTCCACTGGGCCAGCTCATCTGCTCCCACAGGCCACCTGAGGTCTCTCTTCTGGCCTCCTGACCTGGGTGCCCCAGGCCAGTCTTCTCCCACCTCTTCCTATTTTCTGGGTGTGGGTACTTCCCTGTCCACTCCAGGCCTCCCAGGCACCAAGCTTGATCCACGATCCTCAGCCTCACCCAGAAGGTGCTTCCTTCAGCCCAGCATCTGCGGGGCCAAGGCCTCTTCAGCACCCAGGTCTTAGCTCCAGTCCCTAATGGGATATCTTCTATGGGCCGCCATCAGCTAACTCTGGGCCTCACGCTTGTGTGAGACTCAGTGTGAGTGGAGGGACATGTGATGGAATGCAAGACTGGTGACCTGGGCAGTCACACAGGGCCCTGAGTTTAGAAGGGCCCATGCTGGGCTTAACGCTGTGCTATTTTACTGATTTTTGAACAAAGGAATCCAATAATTATGCCACCGGTCCCTCCTACTGGGGTCCTCCTTTTGGTCCTGGGATGTGGGTGGAAGGGTCCACTGTTCTGTGGTCCCTCTGGAAAAGCAGGTGACAGCAGAGGTCATGTGGGAGAAATGGAGGGGCCCTCCCTCATGTATCTCCCTGAACAGCTGGGAAGGCAATCACCATCACCCCATTTTAAAGCACAGATGAGACAAGGGGTTTCCCATGAACCTGGTCCATGGTAAGTGGCTGAACAGTGATTTGAACCCAGAATCTCCTGGCTCTGAGGTCACCAGTACTTATCCTACTGTCCCTGTCATTTGCCGCTATCAAGATCTGGGACTGGGCTCCTCAGGAAACCCTCTGAGCCTCAGCTTCTTCAGCTGACCATGAGGGTTGCCTGCTGGGGAGGTTCAGCCTGGGTCAGAGGCCAGGGCAGGTCCACATGGGCAGGACCAGGGCCAACATGTCTCATGGCTGGCATGAGCCCACACCCTTCTGCTGCATTCTTGGTCCTAGGATGCATAGGGTGACAAACCTGGGGCCTGGGAGGGTGTAGCAGACTGAGCTGCCTGAGGGGGGCCACAGAGCCCTGGGGGAGACTAGGAGAGCTTGGAGGTGGGGGATGGCTGGAAGAAATGCATCTGTCTCTCTGACACCCACCTGTCCCACTATGTGCTGGTGCTGAGCCTCTGAGGAGCTGGACGGTGGGTTAGGGAAGGTCAGGATGGGGTCAGCCCCTGCCCAGACCACTGAGCCTTTCTCATGCCCTGGAGTGGGGCTGGGCAGGTCTCCTCTCCCTTCCCCACCTCTCTGCTGCTAGCAGAGCTCTGTGACCCTGAAGGGTGAAGAATTGCCAGATCACAGAGAAGGGGTACACAGCCAGGCTATAATGGGATGCATGCCCTCCATGTTGCCCCATTGTGCTTCTTGAATTT
Source organism: Carlito syrichta (assembly GCF_000164805.1). Taxonomy (NCBI): domain Eukaryota; kingdom Metazoa; phylum Chordata; class Mammalia; order Primates; family Tarsiidae; genus Carlito; species Carlito syrichta. The sequence continues at coordinate 642,490 of NW_007252972.1, read as the reverse complement.
CATGGATTCTTCTAAAAATGCATTTATTTCTTCCCTGAACCGAGTCATACTAGGGATCTAGGCCTGGATAGAGAGGTAGCACTTCAGAGGATGAGCCCTCTTAAAACAAGGACCAGGGGCATCAGAGGAAGGTGGGCTGTCGGTTCAGTCTGGGTCAGGACACACAGTGGGGCAGAGGCTACTCTGGTCATGGCTGGCCAGCTTGGGCCCCCATCCTGGACCAGGCACCTGGCCAGTAGCCTGAGCCTGCCCTGTGTGCAGGTGTCTTTCTGCAGGTGACATCCTTGCTCAGAAGGGCCCTGGAACTTCTGGACAGCCATTGGGTCCCCCCTTGAAGGGGCTGTCGCAGCTTCAGCTGCTCTCCTAGACCGTGAACCCCTGCCTGTGTCCTGGACTGACCAGATGTGCCTTAGAGGCCCAGGTGCCACCTACTGGCTGTCTTCTGTCTCACTTTGTCTCTTGCTTTTTCCCTGGGTCTCTGTCTCTGTCTTTCTAGCTCTTCCCCATCTTTCACTCTCTGTCCCTGCCCGTGCCTCTGTCCTGCCTCTCTGTCTCTCTCTGACTCTGTGTCTCTGCTACACTCCATGTCTCACTGTCTCCAGGCCTGATGCCCTCTGGATCTGGCCACTTGACCCTCCCTGCAGACATGGACCTTGTGGTCATGCTGCACCCCAGAGGGAGCAGGGAAGGAGGGGAAGGCGGGCCTTTCCAGGGGACATGCGGACTGAGGTCGGGGGTGCAGATCATGGGCCCAAGAGGAGAGAAGAAGGAGCAGGTGAGGAGGAGGGTCGGCACATCCTTGGGGGCCAACTGTTTCCACCACCCCCACCACATCCCCAAAGATCTAGGCGAAGGTCTCCGGCCCCTGGGGGATGCCCCCTTCAGCTTCAGCCCACCCTCGGATGTGTGCCCCACCCCAGAAACACACCTCCTGAGCACCAGTAATGTGGGCTTTTCCACAGCCTCCCAGCAGCCTCTTCAGGCCCCAGACCCACTTCTGGAGGCCGATCCCCTGTCTGGAATGCACTCTTTCTTTTGCAAAACCTTCTGAGCTAAAAAGCCTCAGATTTCCTTCTGCCCTCCCTGGGGAGCTGAGAACATGGAGATTCACTTGAGGGACTGTGGGCTTTGAACTAGGTCCGCCCCTTACCTCATGGTCCCACCCTCCCTTCAGGGGTGCTCATCTACCCTAGAATCCCCAAGATGTCCCCATGACCTGCTTTGTCGCCCACAGCTGGGTATGGCGGGGAGTTAGCAAGGGGTCTTATCTCCCTCCAATCTAGAATGGCCCATTCCAGGGTCTAGGCAGGGCCTGGGAGATTGGCAGAGCCCAGGGTGGAGGTCAGACAAACCAGAGTCTGGGCAGAGGCCCAGAGACAACAGAGAGAACAAGGGGAGATGGGCAACTTGGGGCAGACAAGAGGTTCTCAGGGCCCAGGCACTTCCACCAGAGCAGAAGGTGGAGACACAGGCTCTGGGCTCTCAGCCCAGCTTCAGGACCCATCTGAGCCAGCTCAGGCCAGAGGTGGAAGGCCCTAGAGGGCCCATCACCACTGCAGCTCCCACTGCCCTATTTTCATAAGCAGGAGCCACTCCAGGACTCGTTAATCTCCCAGGTTTCCCGCTGTCCAGGAGGAGCGAACTGGAAAATGGGCCCTGGATTTATAGCCAAACCACCTTACAAGGAGACTGCATTATTCTAAATAAAAATAAAAGGCTGTCTCAAGAGCCCATGAGGATCTCTGTGTCTCCACTGGGGAAATGAGGCTGAGACTAAGGGAGGGAGGAGGTGTCCTGGAGAGCCCTCTCCAGCAGGCCTGTGGACTCCAGGTGCTACGTGAGGTAGAGAGGGGTCAGATGCCAGACACTCCTCTCAACAAGGAGCATGCCCTCTCAGGAGCTGCTCAGGCTCTGTTCTGAATTTTGAGTATCTCATTGGAGAGTAGCCATAATCGTTGCCATAATCACTTCCTCCAAACACTGCCAGTCATCATCTCCATCACCATCAAAACCACTACATCTACCACCATCACCCTCATCACCATCCCAACTGCCATCAGCACCATAGCCTCCCATACTGCCACTACCAACACCGTCATCTCTATCACCACCACCATCACCACCATCAACACCATCACCATCATAACTACTACCATTATCATCGCCACTACTACCATCACCACCACCATCACCATCACTGCCATCACCACCATCACCAACAACACCATTACACCACCAACAATAACAATATCCCATCGTCACCACCATTACCACATCATCACCACCACCATCATTACCATCATCACCACTATCAACACCACCACTATCACCACCACCACCACTATCGCCATTACCAACCTCACCATCATCACCATCACCACCACCACCACTATTACCATCCCCACCATCACTACCACCACCATCACCAACAACAATCCCATCACACCAACAGCAATAACAATATCCCATCATCACCACCACCACCATCACCATCATCAACACCACCACCATCACCACCACCACCACTATTGCTATTACCAACCTCACCATCACCACCACCACCACCACCACCGTTACCATCCCCACCATCACTACCACCACCATCACCAATAACAATCCCATCACACCAACAGCAATAGCAATATCCCATCACCACCACCATCACTATCATTACCATCACCATCACCACTATTATCATAGTCATCACCACCTTCATCACCATCACTTTCATCATGCCATCAGCATCATCCCCATTCCCACCATATCCAACACCACCACCATCACTAAAACCAGCACCTCGCCACCACCACCTCTTCTACCGCCACAGCCATCATCACAAGCGCCACACCACCCTACACCATTACTGCCACCCCACCTTCATTCCTGTAGCCAACATCTCCATCCACAAATACTACTATTGTCATCCCACCACAGCCACCATTGTAACCATGACCTCTCCCAACATCATCACCACCTCCCACACCCTCGCCATCCCCACCATTACTCCCATCAGTCCTATAACCACCAGCAAAATCACCACCTCATCACCACCTTTACAATCCACCAGTACAACTACCATAACCATCATCACCACTGTCACCATTGCTACTGTCTCCACCACCATCACCACCATATCCATATCCATGACTTTCCACTGTCACCACCTCATACCTGTGACCTCTTCACCATCACCAACACTATAGCCATGAGCTCCCACTGTCACCACCCCATACCCATGAGCTCTCCGCTATCACCACCCCATACTTGTGATGCCCCACTGTCACCACCACCACAGCTAGGACCTCTCTGCTGTCACCAACCCAATACTAATGACCACTCTGCTGTCACTACCCCATGCCTGTGATCACCTTGTCACCACCCCCACCATAGCCATGACCTACCCACTGCTGCCACCTCCACATTCATGACCTCCCCACTATCACCAACACAATACCTGTGACCTCCTACTGTCACCACCACAACTATGACCTCTCTGCTGTCACCAACTCAATACTAATTACCACTCCACTCTTACCATTCTCATGCCTGTGACCTTCACTGTCATCCCATCAACACAACACATTCCACCACCACCCACACGATTACTGTTATCACCACCCACCATCACTGTCATCATTAACATCTTTTTTTTGAGTTGGAGTCTCACTCCATCACCCAGACTTGAGTGCAGTGGCACGCTCATGGCCACCCCAGCGTCAACCTGCTGGGCTCCAGCGATCCTTCCGCCTCAACCTTCCAAGTCGCTGGAACCATAGGCACATGCTGGAACCATAGGCACAGCTAGTTTTTGATTTATTGTAGAGATGAGGTCTCACCAAGTTGCCCGGGCTGGTCTCAAACCCACAGGCTCAGGCTATCCACTTGCTTCAGCCTCCCAAAGTGCTGTGATTACATTCTGACATCACTGAGATCTTAATCACCATTACCACACCATAGCCATTGCCATCTCCCCCTCACAGCCACCATCTTTATTATCAAAATGATCACCTCCAACCCCAGGTTGCTTTCTGGCTGGCAACGGATTTTACTGGTGAGGGGTAAGAACTTTTAGGGAAACAGTTCTGGGTTCAAATTCCATCGTGGTCATTATTGGCTATGTGACCTTGGGGGTGCTTTTAAATCCACTTTCCTAATCCACAAAAAGGGCAGGATATTCCAATTCAGACCTTTGTTTCCAGTAACACGACAACCTTTAGAGTGACATATTGGCTGCCAGGCCTCCGGAGGCATTGGGTGGGGCTGTCAGTCCATGCAGTCCTGTCTTCACACTCCAGCCACTTGAAGGGTCTCCCAGGAGTACATGAATCCTGGTGTGATAGTCAGCTGATCCAGTGATCAAAACCATGCCTTATTGCCAAGTCTCTGGAAGATTCCACTTTGTTTTAAAGATCAGATGAAACCACAGCTGGTGAGTGGCTTTTGGACCCAGGGTGGGGCGTGGAAGACTTTGGCACTTTTGAGAAGTTTTTTGAGCATGCCCTTGTAGGAGCCTGGCTTCTAGCACCTGTTTCTGCAAACAAGCTGAAAAGACATTTCTGTTACTGGAGAATAAAGTTCCTCTTTCTGTGAGTATCAGAGCTGAGGGGGTCTGACGAATTGTGAAGCATTTGCTGAAATACACGTTTTGTGCTCTGACATCTGAGTTTCAATCCTCTCAACGTGAAATAGCTGAACAACAATAGGGAACCTGCCGGTGCTGCAGTAATCATAACAATGACAGTAGCGCCCACTTGAGAGGCAGTAGTGAGGATTAAATCTGGCAGTGCCTGGCCCAGAAAGTGCTCGCTTAACGCTTAATGTTAACTCTCTCTCTGCCGTGATTATGGTGATTATCATCGAGGTGGGTTTGCACTGGCCCTGGGCTGGGTCTCCTACTGAGAAACTCCATGGCCATCAAGCTTCTCCCAGGCCAAGGTAGGCACGTGGCAATGGCAAGAGGGTGTGGGAGAAATGAAGGGCACTTCCAGAGAACTATATGGACCACTCAGTCCTGGCTGAGCCCAGCTTCCAGATGGCAAGGGAACCCGAGACCCGGGAGCAGCCGTGGGCCGCAGCAGCTCAACCTTGTGAAATTCACGCCTTTCAAGCTTCCCAAGGACAACGCTTTTTTGTCTTTGTTTCTAACTAAAAAGTATTAGTCAGCAGAGCGGCACGTCTATGAAGAGTGCCAAGTGACATTGCTGCACTGCTTTATTAATAAATGGGAGGGGCAGATGCTTGCATTGCTGGAGACTGGCATGGCATCTCTTTCTCATAGAGTAACGACTTACAAGCACAAGCTACTTCCCAAAAGAACTAATTACTCATTCGACTTTTCTCCTGGCTTCCTTTCCCTCTCTCACCTCCCACCCTCCTTCTTCCATCTTTGGTTGGGTTAGACAGAAAAGAAAAGTTATCTTGCAGAAGCACTGTGTATGACTGACCTCCACCTCTGCCTTATAGGTGAGGCTGCTGAGGCTGAGACAGGAGGGGTCCCCAGAAAGAAGAAGAAGAAACAAGTCCAGGACCCAGTAGTGTGACTCCCCAGCCAGGGCAGGGGCCTGTCACGCCAGGTCGGCTCACCCCAAGTCCCAGAGGGCAGGAAGCTTCTAGGGGCAGGGAGGTCCTGGAGGCAGGGACCCAGCTTTGGGCTCAACCTGGTCATTTCCCTTCTATGGCCTCAGTTTTCTTCAATGGACAATGGGCACATTCAACCATGGTGTCCTTTTTTTACCCTCCCATCACCCGCCCAGTGTAAAATCTGAGGACAAGTGGAACACCAGGAATGGAGTTGATACCTCTTCTCCACATGGCTCTGGACAGAGGCAACAACACATTATCTCCCTTAAGGGCCTATGGGAAAACAAAGAGACAGGAAAACTGAAGCAGACAGTCATGCTGGCCCCTTAGCCTTTGTCTCTTTCTGGGCTGATGGCAAGGGGCCTAGGGACATACCACAGCCTCCAAGGTGCACAGCCTATAAGAGACTGGAAGTATTTCCCCTGCCAGCCCATGCCTAGGACAGGGGCTTGGAGGAGGCAAGGCCTAAGTTTGTGGACAGTCAGCTAGGCCAGTTTTGGGAGGAGTTCTCAGTCCACTCAGGGCCCAGAGTCGACAGTCAACGATCACCATCCTCATTACCACCTGTGACATCCACCTGGCCAACACCCTCATTGCCTCCACCAAAACCAAATACCACCATCACCAATATCAGTGTTGGCACAAACACCCTCATCACCACCCCCAATCCATCACACTTGACATCACCGTGGTGGTGGTTACTGTCATCACCCTCACTGTTATCATCATCACCGTCACTGATAGTGATCATCACCATCCACACCATCATCACCGTCATCACCGTCATCACCATCATCATCACCATCACCAGCATCATCGACATCAACAGTACCATCGATATCTTCACTGATATCATCATCCTCCTCACCGTTATCGTCAGTATCTTTGACAGTGATATCACCATCATCACCAGCACCAGAAACATCATCGGCATCACGGATAGTGATATCATCACCATCATCACCACCATCATCGCTACCACCGGTACCACCTCCACGTCATCACAACCGTCACGATTATCGGCATCATCCCTAGAACGATCACCTTTCCCATCATCACCTTCATTAACATCATTTTTTGTCATCCTCACATCTTTATTATCACCATCAACATCATTATCATCGCAGCTACTACCCTCACCACTTTCATCACCGATGCTCTCCATACCCAATTCCTACCTCTATCATGGCTATACTCATCATCATATAACTGGTTTTTTTTTTTTTTGAGTTGGAGTCTCACTCTGTCGCCCAGACTGGAGTGCAGTGACCGCTCCCGGCCACCGCAGCCTTGACCTGCTGGGCTCAGGCAATCCTTCCACCTCAGCCTTCCAAGTAGCTGGAACTACAGGCGCACAGTACCAGGCCCTGCTGATTTTTTGGTTTATTGTAGAGATGAAGTCTCACCATGTTGCCCAGGTTGGACTCAAACCCACGGGCTCAGGTAGTCCTCTCGCCTCGGCCTCTCACCATGCCCAGTCCATTGCATAACTGTTAACACCATGATCAGTATCATTTGTTCTTCGACCCATCCACCTTGTCTACCCATAAACCTTCCAGTCTTCCATCCAGCAATCCATTTCTCACCTAACCTCTTCCCCACTCAAGGACGGATATACCCAAATTGCAGTCTTCACAGAATCCAACATGTGCAGACCTCTGGGGCACAGCCCTCTAGAGGCTTTAACAGTGTGCCCTAAGGACTCTGTGGCCCAGAAAGAGGGATCACTAGAGCTGCTGAGGGCTTCAGGAAAAAGTCTGAGCAGCTGCTAAGGAGTAGGTGAAGGGAAGGTGACTGGGCAGTGGACATTTGTGTGAGCCTGGAAGATTCTGTCCCATGGAGCCTTTCCCCTAAGTGCAGGCAAGGGTCAAGAGTCCCAGCTGGGAGGAAGGAAAAAATATAGCTCTGGGCTGAGATGGAATGTCTGTGAAGGCCTGAGGTCCCAGGGCATAGAAGCTCTCCTTCCATGTCCTCAGTGAGAGGATCAGAGTCGTTGCTGCACTCCTAGTTTGTCACATTGATTTATCTCTTTTTTTCAACAACTCTTTTTTGGTGATTTCTTTTGGTGACAGCAGGCATTGGGAAGTCCAGAGGTGACTCATCACATCCCCGTTGTTGAGAAGTTCCTCGTATGGTTGAAGATGGCCCTTATCAGAGGTAGGAGGTGTTGAGAGCTTAGGGGTTTGGGGACAGCTCAGCCTTGGGGAGGGGCAAACACACTGAGCACTGGGACACCAGGGAAAGGAAACTGGGCAGCCCCCCACCAGTCATCTCACAGAGAGGAAAACTGAGGTGTAGGCATGTGTCCAAGGGAGCAGGGAGCCCCATCTCCCCACTCCTTCTACCTGCCCTAGCACCCAGAACTCCCAAGGCCAGCACCCCCAGTTTGGTGCGAGCCGGCTGAACACAGAGAAGAGGCACCCAGGGATAGGGGCTCACAGAAGCACCGCCCAGATGTCTTGGCACCCTAGCTCCCAACTGCAATCCAGGTTGGGAGGCCAAGCCTCCCACCTCTCCCCACTCTCTCTCTGAGCTCCCTCCCCAGGGAAGCCCACCTCTTGATCTGGCAGAAAAATTGTGCTGGGCCTGAGTCTTAAAAAATGTTGGCCAAGGTTGTCCTGCTCAGGCCTGGCTCACTGCTCCTCGCCCCCTACTTGCCTCCATGTGGGGGGTCATAGGGTCCAGCCCTGAACAGAACAAATCTGGCCATGTGCAGAAACCTGAGAGACCTGTGAGGAGTCACCTCCCGACCCCATTTCAGAGGCAGGCCCTGGGGGAGCACTCTCGGACCCACGGACCCTGAGCAGCCATGGTCAGCCCAGCTGAAAGCGGCCATCCTTGCCACTCCGGCTGCCAGGAAGCAGAGCTAGTATGAGGCCTTTTTTCGGGAAGGCACTGGGCAAGCGTTTGTTTTTTCAGTCAAGCTAACTTCAGCTGGTCTCACCCGAGGCTCTGGAGAATGAAACACATGAGGTTCCCTGGGGGCGAGGGCAACCTTCCAAACCCAGCGCCAGTGGGTCAGTGGCCTCCGTGGGTCTGGGGAGGGGCACAGCATCCCTCACTGATGAGGGCAAATCTCCAAAGAAAAGGGAGGCAGTGAGCTGGTGCCAGCTGGCACTCACGACAGCTGGGGGCGGGTACCATACAGCCGAAGTTATACATTGCTGGGTGACAAATCACCCCAGAACTTAGTAGCTCCCAAAGACAACAACTCCTTGTATCCTCTCTGTTTCTGTGGCTCAAAGATTTGGAAGGGCCGGGTCTCTCTGAGGCTGTAATCCTGCTGGGGCTGTGTCATCTGAAGCTGGACTAAAGACATCTCTGTCTAAGCTTGTTCACACAGCTGTTGGCAAAGGCTTCAGCTCCTCACTGGTTGTTGTCTGGGCTACTCATGGTGGTCAGAGGAGAGAGAGAACTCAGCAGGAGGGAAATCCGGCTCATTCTCCCAAGTCAAGAGCAGCCCCCCACACCATGCCAGCAGCAGGGACAATGACTGCATCCAGGTGGGAAAGGAGGGAGTGGAGGTTGGTCCTCTTTGCAAAGAACAGCCAGAATCATGAGGGTTTCTGAGAGCTGGGACAAAAACTCTGAAGAGGCAAACAAAACCCAAGATCCAGGCCAAGGGAAGAAATGGCCTGGGTCTGGTGTCCCGCAAGTGAGGGGATGTCTCTATTTTCTTCCTTCTCCTTAGCTCCTCTGTACTTATGTAGATGGGGTGGGCCTTGTCCCTCTCTGAACCTAGAGGGAGGGACCAGAGGGGAGAGGAGGGGGACCCCACTCCTGGGAGGCAGAGGCCTGTCCCCAAGCCACCTCTCGTGTGACACAGAGCAGCATCACTCCTTGAGCTTCAGTGTCCTTCTCTGCTGCTTCCTGGGAAGGAGCTCTCTGAGGGTGGAGATGAGGGAACAGAGACTGGGATGAGCAGGGGTGGAGTGAGAATGGACCCAGCACTTCTGATGTGCTGGTTCCAGCAAGGTTCACATGGTGAGCCTTCCAAAGTTTCTTTCCCATCCACACACCCTGTGTGCCCCCAACTCTCTCCCAGTTGAGCGAATGTTGGCCTCCTTCCCACTACCCCAGGGCAACAGAGTGCCCAGGGTCAGGTTCAGGCTCTGCCAATTGCCCAGAGAAGGGGCCACTGTCTGAGGTCATACAGTACCCAGCAACAGTGCCAGCAAGAACCTCGCCGATGTGCACACACATAGGTCACACACACACTTCAGCTCCCTAATAGGGCTCAGGCGCAGACCACAAGCTGTCCTTGTCCCTCCCTGTCCCTTGTGTGGGCATCTATGACCACGTAGCCGACATCTCTTCTTCAGCACCTGGGACAGGGCAGCTTGAGCTGCATGGGGAGGTAGCCAGCCCTGAAACCCCTAAGCAGGCGGCTCATCCTGAAAGGTGTTGAAGTTGTCAGAGGGGCAGGCGGTAACCCATGTCATGGGTCAACAGAGCGGCGGCCATGCCAGATGAGTGCCAGGGAACCCCATACTGAATGCTGCCCCACTGGCTCCAGCACCACGGTCCCAAACCTCAGGGTCATAGCCCCACTCCCTCCAACCCATGACCTCATCCCTGTCAGCTCCAGGGTCCCTGCCCTCAGGACCATAGCCCCATGCCCTCCAGCGCCATGGGTGGTCCTACCCCCTCCAGCACTCTGGCTACAATCCCCTCTCTAGGTCTCTCTGGCCGTTTGCTCTAGGTCTCTTCCACTCTCTCCACCCCCAGTTCCAGTGTCCCCTTAGGGAAGATTTGTGCCTCTTTGCATGCCCTCAGCCCCGAGGTTGAACAGCTATCTCCACAGGGCTCCTGCATGTGGGAGCTGTGGCCCTGTGGTCCCAGGGTCATGCAAGAGGTCTTTGCCCCTGAAGGCCACCTCCAGCTGGGCTTTCTGGGATCACCCCATTGTGAGATCTCCCAATGTCCTGTCAAACCTCAAGTCAGCCTCCTGATCCATGCAGTAAAGAGGCCACCGGCCCCACCCAGCTGGTGTCTGGGAGAGACCAAAGCCCAGGTCCTCCTGGTCTCTGTGGGTGGAACCTGGAGTGGAGGGATCTTGGCTCTGGTGCCCAGTGGCCCTGTCCACCCCAGGAGAAGGCACAGCCCAGGGTGCTCTCCTAGGAGCCACCTGGACAGGCTGGGGATCCAAACTTGGGGGACCCTAGTTGTGATGTCCCTCTCCTTATTCTGCAATGAATCAGCTCCCTAGTCACCATCCACCCCCAGGACTGCTAACTGTCACCCAGAATACCTGTAACCCCACTCAGTGTAGAGCTGTGGTGGGGGCGATAGGAGGGGAGTGTGGCCAGGGACAGTACTGAGTCACTGTGGGGGAAGAGGCAGGAAGACAGCTCTTGGCTTCTCTGAGTTGAGCAAGACACACACACGGGGCCGTCCAGCCCCCTGGTCATGTCCTCTGGATGATCCAGAGGACAGGGGTCAGTGCTCAGTCTGTAACCAGAACCAGGGCTCAGTCTGTGACCAGGATCAGAGTTCAGTCTATGACCAAGATCAGGGCTCAGCCTGTGACAAGAGTCAGGGCTCAAATTGAGACCAGGACCAGGGCTCAGTGTGTGACCAGGATGAAGGCTCAGCCTGTGACCAGTGTCAGGCCCAGTGTATGACCAGGATCAAGGCTCAGCCTGTGATGGGAGTCGAGGCTCAGTGCATGTCTGGGGTTGGAATATAGTCTGCGGCCAGGGCTGGATCTGATCCTCCTGTCCTTACTATTAGAAGGAACCATTATTAGGTGCCAGCTCTGGCTTCTGGGCCTCACTTGGCACAGCTATCCCTAAACTGTACTTGCTGCAGGACCTCTGGTGTGCCTTGCCTGCATCCTCACCTGCAGCCAGGACCCTCGTTTATTCCCTCCAGTATTTATGAAACACATGCCTACCCTGCGCTGGGCATGCAGGTCACCCAGATGAATTTGCCTGGTCTAAGCCAAGAAGCAGTGAGACCTTCCAGTAGATACTGTGGAGCAGTGCTTGAGTGCTGAGGTTTCTATGGGGTGGAGGAGCCAGAGGGAGGTGGGAAGGCTGGAGGGTGGTCTGGGTGAGACAGGGACCTGAGGTGTCCATGGGAGAGCACAGGAGAGGCAGGAGAGGAGGAGATCAGAGGAGGGATGGATGGAGAGGTGGGGTCTTCTGAGCTGTCATTGGGAATGAGGACAGAGAAAGAAGAGAGAGAAAGCGACCTCCAAAAGGGTCCTGGAGGCCGCAGCGAGGCCTGGCTTGGGTCTTTCTCCCCCTGTGAGGCCTCAGTGAGCCTCTAACCTACCCCAGGGCCCCCGTCCACCCTGTCCCATGGTGCAGCTTCTAATGCCTGCCCTTCGCACACACACTGGGTTCCCCAAGAGAACCCACCTCCCCCAAGAGCTGGACCAGACCCAGCTTCCCTGAGCCCCTGCGTCAGTGGCACTTGGTGCCCTCTGCTGGCCAGGAATCCAGACACTCCCCCCCCACACACACATACCCTGACCCTACCCTGGGGGAGCAGCCATGGTTCATACTATCCAGGGCAGGGCAGGAGGATACAGCCCACGGGCAAGAGTCCACTTTCTTGCTGTGGGCCAGCCTGGGTCAAAGGCCCAGCAGTGAGGGGCTCTGGGAGGCCCTCCTGTGAGGCTGAGGCCTCTGGGAGCTTCGAAAAAATGTGACTTCTTCAGCCCTGCCAACCCTTTGCTGTGGGTGCAGTCCCTGTCCCCGAGTCACCCACATGAGAGTTTTCTTGCTTTCTCTATGACCAGTCTCTTTCCTCTGGATCTTTGCTGATGAAGTCCACCTTCCCACAGGGCCACCATGCCCAACCTTCCAGAGACCTTCCTGGACCCTCTGGCCCTGACCCCACTGCGATCTTGCGTGCCACGCAGAGCCTGTGGCTATCTATGCAGGTGCCAAGAAAAACCGGCTCCCTGGGAGGTTCTGGATGAAGACACCTGCACTTCCTGAGGAGGCCAGCAGAGGGCACCATGCAGCCTCAAGTCAGAGAACAAAGAGGTTCCTGGTCTCTGAGGGGAGTCTGTGGCCCCAACCCTGCAGAGGTGGCACCCAGCAGTACATGCCCCTGCTCCGGGGGGGGGGGTGGGTAAGACTGAAGAGATGACATTCCCACCTGGCAGGCTAGCCTCCACCTGGGGGGAAATCCAGACACCAGGAGCCACCGTGGCCCTCACTGCTCTATCCTCCTGCCCTGCCCTGGATAGTCTGGACCATGACCCCAGGGTAGGGTCAGGATGTGTGTGGGTGGGGGGGGGGAGTGTCTGGATTCCTGGCCAGCAGAGGGCACCAAGTGCCAGTGACACAGGGGCTCAGGGAAGCTGAACAGTGTGCCTGGGCAACTGGGCCAGGAGGGGACAGCTAGGCTTCAAAAGTGGGGGAGGATGGATGGCTCAAACCCAGGAACTCAGTTCCGGGCAGCCCTCCATAATCCCTGGATGATGATGCTGTGATGCACCCGCTGATGCTATCAGAGGGATGTGGCAGCCCTGAGCCAGCTCCAACACTGAGCATGGACCTCTTTGGTGGTCTTTGGTGGAGCAGAGCAGGGCCAGGCTGGGGACACTCAAGGGTGTCTGAAGTTGGAAGCCTGTGGCACGGGCCTGGTTCCAACCTAGCATGCCTGGCTGGTGCTTTGAGGACATAGGCCCTCCCAGGCAGGGTGGGCACCAGCCAGAGTCAAGGACCTTGGCACTGCCCTGTGATCACTCCTACCAAAGGTCCTGGGCCAGGGAGATGCTGGCAGAGCATCACACAAAGTGAAGCCAGTGTCCCAGGAGGGCATCCGGGACCCCACTGCCAGAGTCCCCTCATCCCCCATGAAATGGGCTGTTGTGGGTGACTGCATAAGTCCACCATCCAGGCATTACCCACTCCACCTCTGGTATGGTGTGAATGTGTCTCCTGCAAAATTCAGGTGTTGCCACCATGACAATATGGAGAGGTAGGGCCTTAAGAGGTGATCGGGCCATGAGGCTCCTCTCTTGGGAATGGGAGTAAGGCCCTTCCAAGGAGACTTTCAGCAGTGTCCTCCAGCCTGGCCTTCTGCCTTCTGCCATGTGAAGACAAAGCAGAGGGGCCCTCACCAGACCAGTTGTGGCGTCCTCATTTTGGACTTCCAGCCTCCAGAACTGTGAGAAATGACTTTACATTCTTTATAAGTGACCTAGACTCAGGTGTTCTGTCACAGCAGCACAAACAAACTAAGGCCACCCCAATGTCCCTCACACTCTACAGGTCAACAGGAAAGTGATGGGGAACTGCGTGTCTGGAGGTCAGGGCCGTGAGCTTCAGCCTCAGTTTCCCCATCTAGGCAGTAAGGGGACAGGACTCTGCTCCTCCATCTCAGGCAGAGAAGTCAAACTTTGTCCCCAGCTGAGGCTCCAGGCCCAAAGTCCTCGTGGCCAGCACTGTGTGATCTCAGGCAAGGCCCTGGCTCTGTCTGTTCCTGGGGGATGAGTAACTCCCTCCAACCTGGAGGGTAGTACTGGACTGCCATGCTCCAAGGGGGAGCTAGTTGGAAAGGGGCGGGGGACATGGATGGGGGAAGGAGCCTGCAGGAGGTTAGAGACACGTGGCTCAGCACCCAGCCCTGAACAGGCCTCAGATCCCTCATATCACCCTCCCCCTGGGATTTCCAGGATCCCCCTGTCTGAGGCTTGTGGCATATCCCCAGCCCCATATACCACACGCAGTGACCCACTCACCAAGGCCAAGGCTGAGCACAAACCCCTCATCCCACCATGCAGCAGAAGAGCCCGTGGCTCAGAGGGGCTCGGCCTTTCCGCTTGCCTGCCGGCTCCAGGTGCCGGCAGCTCAACTCGTCAGGATGACGCACAGCAGTTACTCACCACCCTGGGCTGACTCATTCCCAGGTACCTGGGGCCTACTCGTCACTGGAAAGAGGCCTTTGTGTCTTGGGCACGTCAGCATGGAGCCCCTGATGTGGGGCCAACGGTGGGAGGACCCGTGGGCTGTCACCTTCAAGGAGCCCTTTCCAGGGGTGGAGGGGAGCGGGTCGGAGAGCCTACCCCTCACATCCCTCCTGCGTGGTGGGTCGCTGACAAGCAAAGCAAGAGACAGTGAGGAGACACAGAGGCTCCTGGCGGATGCAGCCTCTCCAAAGCCTTCTTGAGAGGTGTCACTACGGGCACCTGAGCACACATAGAAGCGGAGACTGGAGTGAGGACCCCTTGATCCCTTTACCTTAATCAACTTCCCCCCTTTCCTGCTCCATCCGTCCCTTTTCTCCCTGGAGCACTTTAGAGCAAACGCACACATCACATCATTTCATCTGTAAATCGTTAAGCAAAGCAGAGAAACAAGACCCAATGCCATTAAAAAACCCTCCCCCCCAAAAACCAGCACAAAGTCCCTGATAGGATCTAAGGTCCCACCATGCTCAGTTTCCCCCAAGTGGCCCAAAACTGTCATTTTCCCATTGCTTTGTTCCTCATTGCCTTGGGTGGATTCTGTGGTGCTCCTTTGTTCCCTGGCCTTCAAGATCCACGTACTGTCTTGGGGACTGTGTGTACACAGTCAGCTAAACACCCTTCCCGGGGAAAGCCAACTTGCATCACCAGCAGACCCCATAGTGTCCCTGAGACAGGGTGTGTCTCTGCCCGCACCACCTGGCCTATCCCAGAGGCTATGGGCGCTGATGGGCATGCTTCCTCTCCCACCTGGACTGGGGCCAAGGACACCCAATTCAGAGGGTGGAACTGGGTTGAGCCCAAAGACCTCTGACTTCTCCAACAACCCTGGAAAACACAGCAGTCAGCCCGAGGTGTGGCAGGCCATGGGCAAGACAGGAAAATAACCCACTCTACGGGAAGGACTGTAGTGGCGACCACGACCCCGTGTGGCCGTGTGGCTGAGGCCCTGGGTAGTTTCATGAGTAAAAGAACCCAAACTCATCTCCAAAGCCCTGTAGCCTTTTCTCCATCTCTGAGGCTCTCTGGGGCTCAGTCTTATGGTGGTCCCAGTGTCTTTTGAGGGTGAATGGGTGGACCATAGATGTGAGTTAGCAGACAGACTGCTCACCTCCCTGATCAGTGCCTGGGTGAGTGAGCCCAGGGACCGGCTTCTTTGGACCTCAGGCACCCTCCTGTGAAATGGGTTGTGAAAACTCTCCTTCATAGGATGCAGTGACATGAGGGGTAGGAGTTCAACACAGTCTCAGGCCCAGGAGCAGAGTCAAAATCCAAACAGAGGAAGAAGAAGTCTGCATGCCGCCAAGGAGGAAGCCCAGCATCTCAGCTAGTCTCTTCAGCGGGTCATTTAGACCCACAGCCTCCAACAACTTTCTTACCCTCTCGGGGGCCCTGGTCTCCATCTCAAAAGTGGGGAATACTAGGCAAGGGGAATATGAGTCTGGGGTGACTAACAAGGAGCATGAACTCTGGTGCTAAGTGTAGAAAGGGCATGGCCTCAGCTGTCCCCAGGAATAAGGGTGACCTGATCCAGTAAGTCCTGAGAGGGAACACAATCACGCAGGCCATTCAGTGAGGGTGAGGGTGTCAGATGGACAGATGAATGGACAGACAGATGGGTGAGTGGCTGTATGGGTAGGCAGGTGGACAGCAAGTGTGTAGGTGGGTGGGTGGACAGATGGACAAATGGATGGATGAATGGGTGGAAGGATGGACGGATGCAGGCATGGGCGGATGGGCTGACAGAAGGGCCTGTAGGTGGGTGGGAGGCCGGTGGGGGAATGACTGGACGAAGGCACCACTGAAGTGAAGGAGGGAAGGAGAGGGCATTTGCTGAGCCCAGTGAGTCGTGGCTCTGCAGCTGGTCTACTCCAGTGTGGCTTTCACTCAGCCTCACAGATTCCAGTCTTTTTGAAGGGAGACAGGTGGCAGGGTGTGGGGTGTGCTGTCCAAGGTCTCATGCTGGTGAAGCGGAGACTGGCCAGCTCTCTGACTGAGAAGGCTGCCCTCAGCTGCCACAGCCCTTACCACCCCGCCAGGCAGGGACCTCATGAACATGCAGGTAGAAACCTGAGAAAGCAGACCAAGTCACCACCAGCTCTCTGCCTGCCAGTTGTTGGGCGCCATGTCCCTGAACACCCAGTCCTCACTCCTGGCTGATGCGTGTCTTCCATGAGGCCCCCAGTTCATAAATATGTGAGCTCATGGCAAACACACAGCAAGTCGTGAGTGGGCAAGGCCTCTCTCATTTCTGTCTCCTTTTGGCCTTAGGGGTCCTAGGCCACAGGGACCTGTTCTCATTTGCAGTGATATCCCCAGGGTCTGTACATAGTAGGTGTTCAATAAACGTGGCAAAAGGGACAGGAGAAAGCAGTTGCCCTTGGATGGCAAGACCGTTGGCGCACCTGGCCTGGATGCCTTTCTGGAGTCTGAGGCTGTACACCAGTTGCCCCCATCGACTGCAGCACCACTGGGCCAAGGACTGAGCCTGGGGACTGTGACCCCCCTAGGGCCTCATCTTGCTCCATCTGGGGTCTGAACCTGGCCCCTTCCAGATTTTTATAGCCCTGAATCTACCCCACGAAATGGACATCAGAATTTGGCAATGTCTGGTCTGATAACTGTGTGTAAACCTTTGCGGATGAAATGACTGAGCAGAAGACCCCAGTCCCCTCTGCCCTAGTCCTACCTGGCCCCTGACCAGTCCTTCCTGTACTGCTTGGTTGTGGAGCACACACTTGGACCTTTCCAGCTAGGTCCAGTTTAGCCAGGCTGCTATAGGGAGCTAGAGACTGGGGGGCAGGGAGGAGAAGGACAGGCTGGAAGGTTCTCCCCCTCCCTCCCTATATTGTGCGATTTCTCAGGCTGTGGGTCCAGCTTCTACTAGGTGATCCATCTGCTCCTTTGACCCTGCAGGGCTCCTGTTATTGCTCCTCTCGTGGTGGTCTCCTAGGAGCTTCCGCTCATCCCAGAGCCACCAGGTCCCCACTCATTATCCCTCAGTGTTAGGTTTTTAACTATTTTTTCTGTATCATGGCAAAATACGCATAAAAGGCACCACGTTAGTCATTTTAAGCATATAATTCAATGGCCTTAATTACATTCAAGGCTCTGTGCAGCCATCACCACTACCTTTTTCTGAAATAGAAATAGGTCTGACCCTGTCAAACACCAACTTCCCATTCCTCCTCCCCCAGGCCCTGGAAGCCTCCACTCTGCCTCTGTTTCTGTCATTTTGCCTGTTTGAGATATTTTTTTTTGAGTTGGAGTCTCATTCTGTCACCCAAGCTGGAGGGCAGTGGCATGCTCCCACCCACCGCAGCCTCGACCTGCTGGGCTCCTGCGATCCTTCCGCCTCAGTCTTCCAAGTAGCTAGAACTACAGGCGTGTGCTACCATGCCCGGATAATTTTTCTTTTTGATTTATTGTACAGATGAGGTCTTGCCAAGTTGCCTGGGTGGGTCTCAAGTCCGTGGGCTCAGACAATCCTCTCACCTCACCCTCCCAAAGTGCTGAGATTGCAGGCTGAGCCACCGAGCCCGGCCTGAGATATTTTATATAACTGAAATCCCGCATTTGTCGTTTTGTGCCTGACTTTCACTTAGCACTGCTTGATTTTCAACACTCAAATGGACAATAAATTTATTTATACATCTTCAATACTGGTCCAGTGGTGGGAGGGGGCCTGGGGAGGGAGGGCCAACACCAGTGACAAGATGACAAGAAAGGAGGAAGAAGTAGAAGGCGCAGCCCCAAGAGACCCACAGAAGGTGGAGCAGGTTTATAAACTAGACTTGGGTGACACAATTATCCTTTTTAAAGGTTTTGATGACAGAAAAATCCAAATTCTGCCAAAATATGTTTGAAGAGGATTATTCCAAGCGAAATATGCATGACCATGGCCAAGGGACAGTCTCAAGAGCTCCTGAGAACATATACCAAAGTAGTTGGGCCACAGCTTGGTGTTATACCTTGTAGGGAGGCAGAAATTACAGGCAAAACCATAAATCAATACATCTGAGGTTTGCATTGATTGGGCCAGGAAAGGCAGTGTATTTCCCAGTGGGGTCCAAGTCATGGGTAGATGCAAAGATTTTCTGACTGGCAATTGGTAGAAGGAGTCAAGCTCTGTTTAAAGAATTTGAAATCATTAGAAAGAAAGCTTCAGTTAAGAAAAGGGGGATTGTGGAAGCCCGGGTTCTTGTTACCTAGTTGAAGCCTCTAAGTAGCAGGCTTCAGAGAGAATAGGTGGTAAACGTCTTAAAAGCTAACAGACTCTTCCTAGGGAAGGAGATTCTCTACAGATGCAAATTTTTCCAAGAGATGGCTTTGCAGGGTCATTTGAAAATATGTCAAAGAAACATATTTTGGGGTAAAATATTTTTATTTCCTTTTTTATCTGTGATGTTATGCCAGAGTCAGACAGGAAAGTAAACGACATTATATGAGGTTAAGTTTTTAAAAAACCTCACCTGATGAGATTTCATGGTTTGTAGGGCATGACTCCTCAGTCCCCTTAGTTAGGAATTTGGGCAAGACAATAAAAGGTCAGAGTTTAGTCCTTATTTTTAAAAGAACCACTGTGACGTTTTGATCTAATTTATGAACCAGGAAGCCAGGCCCACCAACCCATAGCACCATTTTTAAAAAATTTTATTTTATTTTAGCCTGGGCATGGTGGCTCACGCCTATAATCCTAGCACTCTGGGAGGCCAAGGTGAGAGGATTGCCTGAGCTCATGGGTTCAAGCCCAGCCTGGGCAATTTGGCGAGACCTCATCTCTACAATAAATCAAAAAATTAGCTGGACATGGTGGCACGTGCCTATAGTTCCAGCTTTTTGGAAGGCTGAGGCGAAAGGATCGCCTGAGCCCAGCAAGTCAAGGCTGCAGTGGTCATGAGTAACATGCCACTGCACTCTAGCCTGGGCCTCAGAGTGAGACTGTGACTCAAAAAAAAATTTCTTTTTAATTTTATTTTAAAGATGCGCAGTACAATTCAGGATTAGGTATACAATTGGTCATTGCACAGGTCAAATTTGAGCCTACCTTTGGTCCCCACTTGACCTGGTTTGCGATCAGATACCTTTTTTTTTTTTGAGTTGGAGTCTCAGTCTGTCACCCAGACTGGAGTGCAGTGGCCGCTCCCGGCCACCGCAGCCTCGACCTGCTGGGCTCCGGCGATCCTTCCGCCTCAGCCTTCCAAGTAGCCGGAATTACAGGCGCGCACTACCACGCCCAGCTGATTTTTGATTTATTGTAGAGATGAGGTCTCGCCAAGTTGCCCCGGTGGGTTTCGAACCCGCAGGCTCAGGCAATCCACTCACCTCAGCCTCCCAAAGGCACGGGATTACAGGCTGAGCCACCGAGCCTGGCTAGAGACCAGGTACCCTCATTAATGTTATGTGTCTTCCTGCAACCCCACACACTCCCCCCACCCCACCCCCGGCAGTTTCCAGCTACAGCTAATCCCTTTCTTATCATATTATGGTAAATGTTCAGGGTCTGCTTATGAGTGAGAACACATGATACTCTGTTCTTTGTTCCTGTGATAAATCACTAGCATTATAGACTCTAAATCCATCCAAACTGCTGCAAAGTCCATAATTCTGTTCTTTTTTATGGTTGTGTAATATTCCATTGTATATGTACCATATTTTAAAAATCCAGTCCAGTTTCAATGAGAAGCACGGTTGGTTCCATGTTTTTGCTATTGTAAATAGTGCTGTAATAAACGTGCATGTAAAGGTATCTTTTTTGTAGAGTGATTTAAGTTCCCCCGCGTATATTCCTGGAAGGGGGATTGCTGGATCGTATGGAAGGTAAATTTCTAGTTCTTTTAAGAATCACCACATTGTTTTCCATAGAAGCTGAACTAGTTTGCATTCCCACCAACAGTGTTGAAGTATCCCTTTTCTCCACATCCTTGCCAGGATCTGTTGGTTTTTGTTTTATTAGCGATGGCCATTCTTACTGGAGGTAGGTGGTATCTCACTGTGGTTTTGATTTGCATTTCTCTGATAATGAGTGAGACTAAGCATTTTTTATATGTCTGTTGGCTGCCATAGCACCATTTAATGTCAGCAAACAAAATTCTGTTGGCAAAAATCCCAAACTCTGTAAAATATTTAAAGAGGTTTATTCTGAGAAACATGTGAGTGACCTAGGCCCTTGGAACAGTCCCAAGAAGCCCTGCAGACATGTGCCCAAAATGGTGACAGCTTGGTTTTATACATTTCAGAAGTTATAGGCAAACATAAATCAATACATGTGAGGCATGCATTAGTTGGACCTGGAAAAGTGGGACATCTGGCAGGGGAGAAGGGAAGCTTATAGGTCATAAGTAGATTCAAAGATTTTCTGATAGGCAATTGGTAGAAAGAGTTAAGCTCTGTCTAAAGAATTTGAAATCATTAGAAAGAGTTAATATAAGGGGGTTGTGGAAACCAAGGATCTTGTTATGTAGATGAAATCTCTAAGTAGCAGGCTTCAGAGAGAATAGGTGGTACACATCTTATTTTCTTCTTCTTTTTTTTTGAGTTGGCGTCTCACTCCGTCGCCCAGACTGGAGTGTAGTGGCACGCTCCCGGCCACCGCAGCCTCTACCTCCTGGGCTCCAGCGATCCTTCCGCCTCAGCCTTTCAAGTAGCTGGAACTACAGGCGCGCGCTACCACGCCTGGCTAATTTTTGATTTATTGTAGAGAGGAGGGCTTGCCAAGTTGCCCGGGTGGGTCTTGAACCCATGGGCTCAGGCAATCCACTCACCTCAGCCTCCCAAAGTGCTGGGATTACAGGCTGAGCCACACGTCTTAAAAGGTGTCAGACGCTTCCAAGGGATGGAGGTTCTCTACAGATGCAAATTTCTCCAAGAGGCGGCTTTGCAGGGTACTCAGAATATGTCAAAGAAACATATTTTGGGGTAAAATAGTTTTATTTCCTTTAGGGCCTGCTATCTGTCATGTGATGCTACATGAGAGTCAGTTGAAATTTGTTGGCTTATTGCCAGAGACTGTTTCATCAGTCTTATGATCACTATTTGAATGTCAATGCTGGTCTGTTGTGCCTGGACTCCACAAGGGAGGGGGTAAAAAGGAACCTCCACCTCCTTTTCCATTATAACCTAGAATTTAGTTTTTCAAGTTTCCCATGGCCCAGAAGGGAACCATTCTTGATTGGAGGCTTAAATTCTTACTTTTGGTTTACAATCCAACCAATAAGGAACTTCTGTAAGCGCTTTATCACAGCACATGGCAGAGGGGGCCTGGCATCCCCTCTTGTAGGAGGAGGCACTTAATGACTATAAATGAGCTGGGTAGCATGGTGACTGTGTGACAGTGGAGGGCAGGCAAGGTCCTCCCTAACCTCCCATCACCGTGGCAGGTGACAAGCAGACATCCAGGAGCTGTGGGTGCCCATTGATTCAGGATTATTGACAGAGCACACACTGTAGAGGGGCCCAAGGCCAAGGGCGAGGGTCTCTCAGATCACGCTAAGCCTAGGGATCAACTGCCTGGGCTTTGGGAGAGAGTTTCTGGGATTCTGAAATTTGCTCCTATAATTTCAACTAGAACAAAGGTAATGTTATGGTCCGAGTAATGCTCACTCAGCTGCTCTCCCTTGATACCAATATATTAAAGGGGCAGGGAACTAGTAGAAAGAAGTTTATTTTTTAATTCAAATCCAGGGAGCAGAGTGGGCTTTTTGACCTCTTTAAAATGGTTCTGCTCACCCTCCAAGTTTTTACAGTTCACTTTTATAAGTTCAGAGTTGTTAGTGCCTATACATTAGCCACATGACTGGCAGAGCATTGTGAAGAACTTGCGTTTCAGCTACATTTATAGGTAGTAGCATTTTTTGGTCCAGACTTCCTGGTGCCAGGTACCAGAGGTATCTTATAGCTTTTATCAGTAAGGTCCAGCCGAAGCATTAATCAAAACTTGCCATGGAGTAAAGGGAGTTTACAAGGACTAAGACATCATGCGTTATGCAAAAGTTATACAAATCACAAAACTTATGATTACATTGACACAAAAGTTATACAAATCACAAGACATAGTTACAGTGATACTATATTATTCAAACCTATGAATACTAAATGGGAATTTACATCTTTTAGTTTATTGGGCATAGTCCATGGGAAAGCCAACAATCCCCTGAAGATACTTATTGGGAGTGCATACCAGTAAGGGGACTCTCAGGAATGTGCTCAGGAATATATATCTCTCAGTTTATTGGGCATAGTCTGCAGGGAAGTTGAGGATCTTTTGAAGTTTTTTACTGGGAGTGCATAGGAAATAAGAGGAAGTATACCTTTTACTAGATCTTGGGAATAGTGCTCAGAAACAGGAATGCTTGCATTCTTGCCATGCCCTTCTCTAGGGGCTGTGACAATATGGACAGACATTAGTGGGTCTCTGTATCAGTAAGGAGCCACCAGCGTGTGAGTTCCATCTTCATCGGAGCAGGAGCCTGTACACCTTCGTGGGTCTAAAGGAAAGAGGCCCTAAATTATTCCGAGGAGATTGAGTAGGTGTCCGCAGGTGGTCCTGGCTGGTGGAGCAGGCCAGACAGGGAAGGCTTTTCCAGCTTCTGGGCACATGCGTGTGTGTTTACACGAGCATTACCACACGTACATATGTGTGTGCCTCCAAGCATTGCCATGTGCTTGCACACTCATACATGAGCAGCAGCACATACACAGAAACCACTTATGAAAATGCATGTGCACCCACATGCTCAGAAAACCAGGGGCTCCCTCTTAAGTTATAGGTAAGGGGTTCCCTGCCCACCCCACCTCCCAAGAGCAGAGTGAACTGTTCAGGCCTTTGCTGACGTCATACTCTGCATGGATGGTAGCGCAGGGCTCATGCCAGGGAGCAGCTGCCTCAGCATCAGTCCTGCCAGCCCTGCTGCAGGCACCTGGGCTTGAGGATCCCTGAGCACAGTCTTGGGGAAGGCCACAGCCCAGAGCCTCACTGTGGCCGGCTTCTTTGGAACAGGCACCAGTCCCAGAATGGCAGCACAGAGACTCTGACTGCCTGTGGTCCGCCCCATCCCCTATAATCCTAACTAGGGAAACCCCCAAGGTTGACTGATAGCCCCCAGAGAGAGAAACATAATACGTGAACTCTAATGAAAAAGGAGCCCATAACACATTTACAACCCTGAAGATGGCATGTTGGAGAAGACGATTCAATTAATTTGATTGAGTTTGATGAAACAGAAAGGCTGTTTTATTCACTTAATTGTTTTACCTGCAATAAAGTGATTTTGTTGTAACTTCTGTTTTTGGGGGTTGTGGACACAGTTCTCCTCTTGCACAAGTAGCTACCATTAGTGGCTTCTGGGGCGGGTGAGACACTCTGGGAGTGGGTGGGACCTCGCAAAGAATAGAAAGCCTGTGCCTAGGCTGTGGGGATCATGGGCTGAAGGTTGGGGTTCTATGGTCAGTGAGGAATAGACTTTTGCTGCTTTTAGGAAAAAACGGATGAGGCTGCCAACCAGGGAGATTCCAGCCTGAGTTCTGCAGAACTGGGACTGGGCCCAGCTCAGGGATGTCAAAGGGTTCAGTGCCTACATGGGACCTCAGAGACCCTGGATATACCCCCATCACACAAAAATCCTCCAGGGCCTTCCAGCCAGGGGTTCTCCGTGTAAGAAGCTGCCCCCCACCACTCTGGTCCTGCTCCCCTAACCTGGATCCCTGAGTGGAGGTTTTAAATAATGTCTGTTGTTTAGTTAAGTGACAAGGCACAGTGAGAGCTGGTGGCTTCATTTTTGGAACCATAAGTAAGAAACAGGGAGAATGATAAGTCCTCATGGGACACAGCCCATGATGGTAGCTATAGTCATCCCTATTGCTGAAGAGAGAGCCATGTACTCTGGATCTCACAGGAGGAAAATAAAACCCTTTATTAAAAGTTATTGTCCCATAAAAAGGGGCAATATTACATATTCATTTTGGGGAAATGGAATGTGTGTCTAGCAGCGGAGCTGGACCTTAGGAGGCTGAGCAAGCAGAGGGCTCCCCTGTAAATGAACCAGAGGCCCCTGGTGTGCATGGGAGGAGGGCAGCCTTCACGGGCCTAGGGACCTGCCATCTCCCCGCACCTGTCACATCTGCCATCCCACCTAGATCAGGGTGTTTGCTCACCAAGAGCCAGGGTTACAGGAGGATGACCCCAGCTCCCAGTCCCACTGACTTGGGTTCAATTCTAGCATCTCCTCCCATCAGCCACATGTCCTCAGTGGCCTCTTCCCACTAAGTTGGGAAGTTGAAAGCAGCTGCCACAACTCCCCAGTCTAGGTACCTCTACCTCCCAGGCCTGGCCAGGTCTTCCTGCCCCTCAGACAGCTGTGCCAGAGGCACGGTGTGTCCAAACCCAGGGTTCCCTGCCATAGAGTTCACAATGTCACCAATCAACCTCAGGGAGGAAACACAGCACTATATTTGCAAGTCCTAGGCTGTGACCAGCCCCTCCAAGAGAGAAGACAAGCTGGCCCACCCATGTCTAGGAGGAGGTTGCCAGTCAAGGAAGGAACTGGGCATCGTGGCCTCTAGGGAAGGTGGAGCTCGTGGCTGTCCCACCCAGGAAGGTCAGGCAGAGTACAGCCAGGTGCCCAGGGCCCAGGGAGCAGGTAAGGCCCTTTTTCTAGGCCATCTTTTTCTCCCAAAGCTTAAGACTTCCTCCTTGCCCTTTGCAGGCAATAGAGCTGCTGGCTTCTGGGTTGGAAGAAGAGGAGAAGTGGGTACAGGAAGAAAGGAACGGTGGTGGAGTGGAGGATAGCCAGGAGAAGGAGACATCTGATCAGAGCTCCACCCATGACCTAGGAAGAAGGGAAGGGGGTAGGGGATGGATCCCTGGAGGTACACCCTTTCTGCTGGCCCTGCAGCTGCACACCAGGCCCAGCTTCTGCCCAACCAAGCGTGGCCTGGGCCCTTCGCTGTGTACAGCACAACAGACTTGTGTGTTAGGCCCATGCCTTGTCTAGGTTGCATGAGGGTGCGGTGGCCCCTGTCAACATTAAATAAAGAGATTCAGGAAACAGGATTAAATGTAGAGTTCATGGGAGCACAAGGCTTGAGGACAGCCTCCTGGGAACACAGATCCTGAAGAATGGAAGTCAGGTGGCCCAAGGGGAAGTTTTGGGTGTTATTTATACAGAAAATATCTGGGAAGCTTAACAGGCCTCAATGCTTTCTACACAAGGCTATCATATAGTTGCAGCAATTTGATCAGTCGAGGCAGTGATCTTTTTGGGAAAAGTATGTTTAACACTCCACATTGAAGACTTAGCTGTCATGGTGTCTTTTGTGCCATCTGCTCTGAGTTAGGAACCAGGTAGCACAGGAGGAAAAGTCAGCAATTAAGAAGGAGGAGGTCTCATCTCTGGCACCATCTAATCTTTCTTAATTGATTTATGGAACCAGAGCCATGAGAAGGAGTTCATCCATAGTCTAAGAAGCAGAAGTTGCAGTTATATACTGTGTGGCTCAGGTCACACAGTCACATTTCCTTTGTGAAGGAAAAATAGAATCTTGGGATCCAAAGGGAAAGTCATCAATACTGTTTTCCTTTTATTCCCAATCAGGCAGTTGTAATTTCACAACCCCTGTCATAGCCTCATTTCCTCTGAGCCCTTGCTTGTTTACTTTATCATATGTAAAATGTAGATTTGCTGAGAGTGAGATAATGCATAATTGACTTTTCCCTGTACCCTCCTTTTCACATGTAAAATGTAGACTGACTGAAGCGTATCAAAGCCTCAGGAGAAGGTAACCATCTGCTTCACTGCTGATACTTTCTCCCTTTTTATCCCTCCTGCTTGCTCTTTCCTCCTTAAATACTGAAGCTCCCAAAACTCCCTTTGGAAAAGGGTTGCAGATGCTCCCGCAATGTGTATTTTTCCCAGGTGCATCCTCAACCTTGGCAAAATAAACCTCTTATCGCTTGAGATCTGCCTCAGTCACTTTTAGACTTTCTAGAAATTAAGTTTGACTTGTTTATTTTTACACCCAACTGTGCAGGCCCTGGTCCTGGCCCAGACTGGCCAGGTGCCCCAAGCTGCAGAGGGGTGCCCAGTGGAGTTTCCCCCAGGCCCTGCTCAGGACATTCATCAGCAAGTGGACAGCCGGGGAGTCGGCTGGCACGTGTGAGTGTGTGGGATTGAGAGGCAGGGGAGGCTCCACCCTGCAGGGTTTGGCTGACTGGCATCATAACCCAGTAAGCCACAGGGTCGAGGGAGAAGCTGCAGGAGAGGGGCAGCGGGAAGGGAGGGCAGTGCTGTGCCACCCAGCCTGCAGGGCTCCCACGCAGGCTGCCACGTGGCCCCAGTGGACACACTAGTGCACCCGTCTCTCACACTACTCCAACCCTCCACTTAGGGTGCTGCTTTCCCTTTGGGGCAGGGAAGAGTCTGGGTTCACGAGGACCAGGACAGTGGCCAGAGGAGAGATGTGACAGGTCCTGGCTCCCTCCCTGCTAGTGTCTGCTCTCTCCAGACAGAGTCTGGCCACTTCCTGCTCTTTGTTTACTGTTAAAGGCCCAGCTCCCAGAAGGCCCAACAGGATTCTGTTCAACAATGAATGTTTGTGAGGCTCCCACATTGGAGGCCAATGTGGTTCCAAGCCCCATCTCTTCATGAGTATCCCCTCATTCCACCCCCTGGGTCACCTCAGGACAGGCTGATTCAGGTCAACAAAGAAGAGGGCCATCCCCAGAGCTCAGGAGCACGGACCTCCCATGGCCCTCCCCACCTACAGAGGCCACCCACGCCTCCCTTCGCCCTCCCTGGCCAGCTGGGTTCTCTCCCTGGACACCTGGAGCTCCTCCCCACCTCAGGTTTAGGAAAGCCAGTGCAAGGGCCACCCACCTGATGCTGCCTCACCCAGGCCCACTACCTAAGTCCCGTGGCTGCCCCATGTTCAAGGGCAGTGGGGGCACAGTAGTTTGGGTGCTGATGCTCTGCAGTCCAGAGCATTGGGCTGCACTTGGCCCTCCCCTGTGAAGACAAAGCCAAGGAACTGGCAGAGTGCAGGCTTCAGGCCTCTCAGCTGAGTACCTCCCGCAGCAGAGAGCTGCCAGCCTGGAGAAGGGCCCACCCCAATAGGAGCTCACCACCCTATCAGCCTCAGTGTCCCCTCTGAGGTCCTGTCTGCCCCAGGGCCACTTTGAGGAGGTCTCCCCTGCTAGGCCTTCCACAGGGGTTTCATGCCAGAGTCACAGGGGCTGCCCCTAGATGGTCACCCTGGATGCTGAATCCCCTTCCCAGGCTGGAGTCCTCTTCCTTTGCACGTTCCCTTGAGACAGGTCACCAATGGTATCAGCTCCCCTCCCTCCAGCAAGAGCTGCTCCCAGGAGACCAACCACACTCCCACCTCCTTGCACTGGGGGACATGGAGACTCTGGGTGCTAGTGCTAACTTTGGGGTTGCACCTTCCATCGTCCTCTGAGGGTGGCCTCCCGATTATGATGGTGCTAGCCTCAGGGTCCAGAGGAGTTGACACCCCACAGACACCACGTGTGAGGTACTATGTGAATGGCAGGCCTAGAGGGTGACCCCACACAACTCAGACACTCTTGAGAGTGAAAGGGATGTTACTAGTGCTTGTCCCAGGACAACAGGTGCCACTAGGACTACCCAGGAAAACAAGGATATAGGGCCACCCCAGAGGTACCTAGCACAGCACAGCCTGAGGCCCAGGAAGATGAGTCAGATGGCTCTGGAGGCTGTGGAAACAGAGGGAGTCACAGGCAATGAGCAGAGCTGAGGTGGCATCCAACCCAGTAGCTGTGGACAGAGATGGGCCTGGGCGGGGTCAGGCCCCTTCGTCACCAGCTCACATGAGGGACCCACCTCAGCTCAGGATAAATCCCAACAGCACAAAGCAAGAGGCTTCTCCTTCCCTGAGCCCCAGTCAACACTGGAAGGAGTCTGGAAGGTCCAGTTACCCTTTCCTATTCCCAGAAAATAAGCTGAAGGCCCAAGAAGGCAGTGGGTGCTTTCTCCCTGTTGGCGGATCCCTGAGCAGTGCTCCTGCCCAGACCGCTGGCCCCATCAGGAGCTCTTCTCCAGTGGGTAGCCTGGTGACCTTTGTGCTCCAGTGACCTCAGGGCTAGGCTCAGACTGTCCCGCCCTGCCAGGTCATATCTATGTGGTGACTCTGCATCAAGCAGGCAGTCATGGGAGCACCGAAGACCCTGGCCTGGACCTCGCTGAGGTCCCAGCTATGCTACACCTTATCCCAGTCATCTTTGTCCCACCAGCTGAGTTGGGGCTCAGGAGAGGTGGGGGAGTGCCAGCGTCCTTGCTCTCCTGCTTCCGCTGTCCATCTGAGCTGTCCATCAAGCCACAGGACCAGGGCAGCAGGACACCCAAAATGCTCCCCGAGCGCCTGGCTCTTCCAGGGTTCCTGATTTAGAACCCATCAGGTCTTGGTCCTGGTGTCCCCTGCCCCTGGATGTGGAGAGAGCTGAGCATGACAGCAATGGGAGAGAGGGCAAGGACAGCCCAGCCAGATGCCAGAGCAGTGAAGGAGGCAGCCCAGAGACCACCCCTCACGTGACCATCACCAACCTGCCCCTCGTCCCCCATCCTGCAGTGTCCCATACCTGTCCTGCCTGGCCCCAGCGTCTCCACACACTCTTCCACCACAGGCCCTGTGTGTCCTGATTTCCCACCGGGGACTCCCATGAGTCCTCCCAGGCCCAACTCCAAGCTTGCTCCCCCTCCCTGAAGTCCTTCAGTTGCTCAGGCCACTTCACAGAGTCTGCACAGCCTGCATTGCCACCTTGATCCCTCTGCTCTGTGACTCTAGGGTCACATCTCTGTCTCAGTTACACTGAGGGTCCCCCAAAGGCCAAGCCTCATCCTGGTCACTTCTGTCCCATTAGCTGGGCAGCACCTGAGGCCTACAAGCTTTGGTAAAGGCTTGGCAGATGAACAGATTGCCCCACATCTGCAATCATAGGCCCTGAATGGAGCTGGGAGAGCCACCTTTCCTCTGTTTAGGCACATGGCCTGTCCTGGGCTCCTACTGATTTCAAAGTCTATCAGCTACAGGCAGAGCGGCTGCCATGGTATAAATATCTCCTCCAAAACTCTTGTTGAAACTTAACTGCCATTGTGTGGTCTTAAGAGGTGGGACCATTAGGAAGGGATTAGGTCATAAGGGCTCCACCTTGGGAATGGGTACTTATTTTCTAGAGGAGTGGGTTGTTACAAAAGAAAGCTTGACCTTCTCTTGGGGCTTGCTCCCTGGCATTCTTGCCCTGGCAGAGGGGACAACACAGCATGAAGGCCCTCCCCATTCGTCCCCTCCATCTGGGACTTCCAAGCCTCCAGAACTGTAAGAAACAAATCTCTGTTCTTTGCAAATTGCCCAGACTCAGGTATCTGTTATACCAGCAAAAAACAGATCAGGACAGTGAGGCTATTCCTGCTCTCCCACAAGTATTTACCTCCCTGGGGCCAGAACTTGTTTTTTCTCTTTTTTTTTCAGTTGGAGTCTCACTCTGTCACCCAGGTTGGAGTGCAGTGGCATGCACGCTCACAGCCACCCCAGTGTTGACCTGCTGGGCTTAGGCAATCCTTCCGCCTCAGCCTACCAAGTAGCCAGAACTACAGGTTCGCACTACCACACCCAGCTAGTTTTTGATTTATTGTAGAGATGAGGTCTCGCCAAGTTTCCTGGGCTGGTCTCAAACCCATGGGCTCAGGCAATCCACTCGGCTTAGCCTCCCAAAGTGTTGGGATTACAGGCTGAGCCACCGGGCCCGGCCGTTTTACCTCTTAGTTGCATTTACTCTGTCTGCTCCTCAGGACTGGCTCCCTGGGACATGAAGGGCTGGGATGCACAGTCCCTCAGAGACCCCTGGGGCTGCAGAGTCACACTCACTGAGTGACCAGAGCCGCATCCCCCATTCCATGGGTCCCACCCACTGAGAGAGGACACTGGGCTTCAGCAGATTTGCTTTTCAGTTGCAAAACTGCTGCTCCCACCCTTGCCTTCCTGCACTTTCCTTTGTGCCAGTTGAGTGCAAGACCTAGGGACCCAGAAAGAGGCCGTCTTGACCTCTCAGGGATCCCAGGCTAGATAATGGTCAGAGGTGTAGACCTTGAGGGTCCTGGAGGGTGGGTGTCAGCATAGGCTGGGGAGTGGTGGAGAAGGCAACCTCATCTTCCCTAGGGTCATGGAGCACTGTGGAGAGTCACTTCCGCCTCTGCCCTTCCCCTGGCAGAACAAGGCCCGCCACCTACTTGAAGCTCTCTTCCATGGGTCTCCTCATGGTTGGGGGCACAGCCTCTTAACCTGCTCCAACTGCCTGGCCACCACTGGTTTGGGGGCTCAGGAACCTACTGGGGTGAGTGGTGCTCTGGGTGGCATCTGGGGGCGAGTCCTTGACACACAGGGCGGGTAATACAGGGGTCAGAGACCCCAGCCACCTTTCTGGGTACACATGCTGGTAGAGAGGGCTGCCTTTTGTAGATACAAAGAAAGAAATTTAAATAAATGGGTGTGCCTGACAGTCCAGTACAGCCTAAAACCACAGTGGTGAGCATAAGCATCCACACCTTCAAACCTGGCAGTGCCAGCTGTCCTCCCTGGCTTCTCAGGTCAGCATGGGGCATTCACCCACAGCCAGGAGGTGGCAGGTGTCAGAGATTAAAAGGATATTAAAGGAGCAAAAACTCAAATGGAGGTTACCACTCCATCCATGAATGTGGCAGTTCTGCACTTTGGGCAGATGGCTTTAATGAGATGACAGAGGCGGGTATCTTGCCCAACAAAGCACAGCTCTAGGACCAGCGGGAGACATGATGGGGCCTGAGGATTATATACTCAGGTGTCTAGTCCACAGAGTCCAACTGTTCTCTATTTTGGTTTTGTAGGTGGGGTTGAGAGGTTCTAAGGGGCCAAAGTGAAATCTTGGGCTGTGGGGTAAATGGCTCAGGGTCTCCTGAACATCACTGCCCTTCCTGAGCCTCAGCAGCTCATCTATAATATTAGAATGATATTACTGACTTAACCAGGTAGTATGAAGATTAAATAACATCCAAGAAGTGCCCACCAGGGTGTGGACAGCACAGGTTCCACTAAGCATTTTCTAAACGTCTTCCGTCATTTTGGCTTTTTTTTTTTTCTCCTTTGCTGCTTTCTTTTACACTAAAGTATTTTCTAATGTAACATTTTATTTTTTTTCACTATACTTTTGAATTATTTCTTTAGTGGTTGTAGTAGGAATCACCATTTATATCTTATCAGAATCTACTTTGTATTTACATTAATTTAATTCCAGTGATATATAGAGACGTTGCTCCAATACAGCTCTATTCCCTTTTCTCCCCTTTGTGGTATTATTGTTATACACATCACATTTCTAAATGTTACCAACTCAACAACATATTGTTATTACTGTTAGTAATTTTATGTATTTTACAGAAACTGTAAGATAAAAAAGAACATGTATATATTCATAGCTTTTGCTATAGTCACGTTTTCTGTACACAGTTCTGTTTTTGTGGATTTGAGTTACCATCTGAACTCACATCCTTAGCCAAATAATTTTGCTCCCACCCACCTCCTTTGGGCTATTATTGGCAAATACATTACACTTTTACATGTTATTCGCAATGCATTACATTCACATTGTTTTATATAATTGCTTTTTAAATCATTTAAGAGAAGAAATATGCATTCATACTGTTTTATATAATGACATACCTTTGCTAGTGTTCTTTATTTTTATAATGTGGATTTGAATTTCCATTGGGTTCACTTGCTTTCAGTCTGAAGGACTTCCTTTGGTATTTCTCACAAGGTAAGACTGCTAGCAACAAATCCTCTCAGTTTTTGTATGTAATATCTGGGATCATCTTTAAATTGCCTGCATTTCTGAAAGCTGATTTGCTGGGTACAGGATTCTTAATTGACAGTTTTTTTTCTTTGAGCACTTTGAATGTTATTCCCTCTGCCTTCTGGTCTTCATTGTTCCTGATGAGAAGTCAGTTGTTGAACTTCTTGGGGTTCTTTTGTAAGTGATCATTTTTCTCTTACTGTTTTCAAAATTTTCTCTTTGACTTCCAGCATTTTTAGTATAATGTCTCTATTTGTGGATCTCTATTTTCCTATCCTACTTGGATTTCATAGAGTCTCCTGGATTTGTAGATTAATATTTTTCAATAACCTGGGAAGTTTCTTTGGCCATTATTTTTTAAAACATGTTTTTCTGTTTCTGACTCTTCTCCTCTCCTTCAGGTTCTCATTAAGTGTATGTTGGCGCACTTAGTGGTGTCTCACATTTCTCTGAGACTCTTCATTTTTCTTACTCTGTTTTTTGTATTGCATAATTTCAATCATCTATCTCCAAGTTCACTAATTCTTTCTTCTGCCAGTTGAAATCTACTGTCAAACTCTTCTAGTGAATTTTTCATCTCCGTTATTATACTTTTTAACTCCAGAATTTCATGTGGTTATTTAAAAAAATATATAATTTCTGCCAGGCATGGTGGCTCACGCCTGTAATCCCAGAACTTTGGGAGGCAGAGGCGAGAGGATTACCTGAGCTCAGGGACTTGAGACCAGCCTGGGAAACACAGCAAGACCTCATCTCTACAAAAAATTTTAAAAATTAGCCAGGCATGGCAGCACATGTCTGTGGTTCCAACTACTTGGAAGGTTGAAACAGAAGGATTTCTTGAGCCCAGCAGGTCAAGACTGCAAGGTTATGGTGGCTGTGAGCAGCCTGACTCAAAATATATATATATCCCTGTTTTGAAGTATTTTTCTGTTAAATCCAACATTTTGTTCTCACTGGAAGTTTCTGTTGTCTGCTTCTCCCCTGGCTCCCCAGCATATGAGTCATATTTTCCTATTTATTAGTGTGTCTCATAATTATTTGTTGGGAAGTGAGCCTTTTAGATAATAAATTGTAGCAATTCTTGGTACTGCCCACCCCAATCTAGGACATATTATTTTCTTGCTTACTTTGCTTAGTGTCTGGCTGGGTAATTTTAGTGGCATCTCCCTCCCCAGCCTCCCCCTTTTAGCTTCTGATTGAGTCTCAGATTTGTTCCTCAGGGGTGCAGACTTGGGTAAGCCCACAGTTACCTTAGATGACAGTTGTTTGAATCTTGCAAAGCTCTTTGACTGTTGTCTGCCCTGACTAGACCCAGCTGTTAAGCTCCACTAATTGTCAGCTGATTGTTCTATTATTTTGCGTAATGTACTGGGCATAAATTACTTCCTAGATAAATACAATAAAACTTGGACTCCTCTGAAGGGATATCTTCCTGAAGTTAGCGTTTGAAACACTGCTGTTACCCTTAGCCAGACAATAGTTTAACCTATATCTCCAATAAACCTATCAATTTATCCCAGTTCCACTTTCACTGTTTTTGTGAGCACCCTTAGGTTTGAACTTCACATCCTGTTACAAATGAAGTCAGTTCCTGTGGGGAGTAATTTGGAGCTTTCTGTTCTATGTCCTGCTTCTCTGATCCACAGCTCTGGTGTTGGGGATGGGGACAATGCCATATCTTGAGTGACACCCCTATTTCTCTGGGAGCTGTCTGGTGGAGGGAAGGGCAGCAATCCCTGGTCTCCTGGGTTTGCCTCTCAGTGTAGAACCCCCACCCCACAAGTGAGGCCCACTAAGTGTTGTTGCCTGAGCTCTCCTTATAAATATGGCCTGTGTCCTCACAAAGATGGGGAGTTCAGACCCAAGAATGTGACTGCTGAAAACGGCATTAAGGCAAGAAGCCTGGGCTGGCTCTCACTGATAAATATGCCCTATATGTGCTCTCTCATCCTCTATAACCATGCTGCTCACCCCCCACCCCTCTTTGTGGCTAGCTGTGCTCATGTGACCAGGACCTGGCCCAAGGGATGGGAACAGAAGTGGTATGTGCATCACAAGGGGATGTTCAAAGAAAGTATAATACTAACACAGTGATGGGGGTTGGAGCAGCTGTCTTAAATATCTTGAAACCCATGTCTCCCATCATGACACATATATGGCATGTCATTTCATTTTGTGTTGCTATAAAGAAATACCTGAGGCTGGGAAATTTATAAAGAAAAGAGGTCTATTTGGCTCATAGTTCTGCAGGTTGTATAAGAAGCATGGTGCCAGCATCTGCTTCTGGTGAGGGTTTCAGGGAGCTTCCACTCACGGCACAAGGCAAAGAGGAGCAGCATCACATGTGAAAGAGGAAAGAAGAGAGAGGGGAGGGAGGCGCCAGGCTCTTTTTAACAATCAGTTTTTGTAGGAACGAATAGAGCAAGAACTCACTCATTACTGCAAGGACAGCACTAAGCCGTTCATGAGGGATCCACACCATGACCCAAAAACCTCCCATTAGGCCCCACTTTCAACACTGGGGATCAAATTTCTTCAAGATTTGGAGGGGACAAACATCTAAACTATAAACTATATCACGGCAGAAGGAGCCTGGCTCTGCCCCAGTTGAGCTGCTTCACCACACTGGATCACTCTCCTCAACATGTATGTATGCAAGAACTAAACTATCTTGTACACAATTCTATCTAGGGTTTCTCTGTTACAGCTACTGGGTGGGGAAGGGTGAGGATGCCCCAGAATCCAGGCCCTGGCCATGAGGCACTCCATATTTATCTCCTCTGCCCAGGTCACGGTGGGCTGTGTGGGTCTGTCTCTCAGCAGATCAGGTGAACCCTTAAGGACCAGAATATACTTTACTCATCCCAAGTCCCCAGGATACCTAGCCCATGGACGGCAGGGCTGCTTGGACCTGAAGAGGGCTGGAACCTCTGTTCTCTCCGTATTGCTTGTCTTAGTGTCTGGACTATTGTAACAAAATACTACAGATGGTGGCTTAAACAACAGAAATTAATATCTCCCAGTTCTGGGGGGTGGAAGCCCAACATTAAAGGCAATTGCAGAGAGTGAATGAGCTCTAGTCTCTTCCTCTTCTTATAAAGGACTCAGTCTCATCATGGGGACCCTATTCTCACAAACTCATTTAAATCTAATCATCTCCCAAAAGCCTCGCCTTCTAATATCATCCTGTTGTAGGTTAGCATTTCAACATATAAAAGTTGGGAGGACACAACCATGTAGTCCACAACACCATGGTCATGGAGATGGAGGCCATGGACCACCAACACAGATACCCTCAAGGGCTCTGGTGTGGACAGAAGGGCTCAGTGCTGCTAAGTGGTGGAAGTTCCTCAACATCACATCTTTGTAGAGGCCTCTGGGCAGGGCCCAGGAATCACCAACTCCTCTGGTGAGGTCACTGCCACATCCTCAAAACCCAGTCTCCTGAAACACCAGAGCTCTGCTGTTTTCCAGGGGAGCAGAACCACATGTGTCTACATTGTAGGGGTGTGACCACCTCCTTCTCTCTTCCAGGGAAAACAGGACTCCCAGTACATTTCTTTAGTCCAGAACTAGCTGCAATGGAATAGAAAAAAGCTGGCCCTGGTGCCAGGTCCTGGCTCAGCTTGGCCAGCTCTTCCTGCTGAGAGCTTCACGGCCACCCCAGAGTCCTTCTTCATACATTTGAAATAGGAAAACCAAGACCTCAAGAGGGGAAGTGAGTCTAGGGACATGCCTTGGCTTGGGGTGGGGTGGGACCAAGGCAGGAGTCCTGACCCCATAGCAGATCATGCTCTGACACTGGGTAAAGTATTTTCTGCTTTGGGCCTGTTTCCTTGACCTGTTTGGGACAGGATGAACCACAGACATTAAAGATTTTGGAGGATCTCGCATTTTGCTTCCCAGTCTGTGGGTAAAGGCCATCCTGACAGGCTTTATAAGGGATGGCCCAGTAATGACCAGTGGGTCTTCTAGGACCTGCCCCTGAGTGCCAGGGTCTGAGCAGGCAGACCATGGAACTGCCTTCAAGACCAGAGCCCTGAAAGGTAACGCCTAGATTCAGAGGCGTGGGACCACAGTGGAACTGAGGCCTCATGGCTTCACACAACAGTGGGCCCCAAAAGGGCAGGCAAAGAGGTGTTTTCACCCTGTTTTATAATTGAGGGCACTGCTCAAGGTCAGTCAACAAGTGAAGCAGAGGGAATGAGCAGCAGAGAACACAGAAATGATCACTGGGAACAGATACTCTGGTAGATAGGAACAGGAAGCCCTGGGCCCGGCTCTGCCCTGACATACCTGCCCCTCCCTGTGCCCCAGTCTCACCTCTAAATAGGAGTGACCCTACCTCATTTCACATCATTGTCACCGCCTGCAAGGGAGACAACAGATGTGCAAGGCCTGAGGGCCCACGTGGGCCCACACATGGTACACATAGACAAAGAAGCGATGCATGGGGACAGGAGCTAGGCTTCATCTAGAAGGCTGAGAGTTGCCATAACTGCAGCTCTTGGCCCTGGGGATGGCCAAGCCTGGGGTCCACAGGAGCTGGGCAGGGAGCAGCATGAGCAAGGCCTCACAGGTCCTCCCTCCCCACTCTCCCAGCAACAACTGAGCCCAAAGTAGTGCCTAACAACCCAGCCCTTGTCAAGGAGAGCTCCTGAGCCTAGGGAAAGCTGGCCCTGCCCAGGCCCTGCCTCCTAGTCCACTGCCCACCTCTCATGGCTGCCACACTGAGCCAGCGCATACTCTGACCCCTACACCACAGTTATCCACACCATGACCTCCCACACCCAGACCCCTACACCAGTTACCCACACCATGACTTCCCACACCGTGACCTCCCACACCAGTTAGCCACACCATGACCTTCTCCCACATCCTGACCCCTACACCGTAGTTATCCACACCATGACTCCCCACACTAACTGTTGGGAGCCAGCCTTGGAGGTCCACATGATTGACAGGGTCCTGGTGGGCCGAAGACCCCGGGCCGCAGGGCGAGCCCGGGAAGCTGAGGCCCTTCTGTCTTTCCACCTTTGCTGTTTGATATGGCTGAAGAAATTCTGTGCAGTCGTGGAAGAAGAAAATGGCATGTTTATGCGAAGTACTCACACCTAACCTGAGAATGTCACGGTTCATTTTCCCATTTTCCCACTATGCCGCTTGGCCTTTTCTAACATATGCAAGGGTTAAACTCTGAAGCACATCAAGAATGCTTTCTTTCACTTGGTTATAAGTTACTAGATATTGCTTGAGTAAAAAATGATATAAGTATATTCACTCCTTATTTGATTTAGAATTATGCAGCTTAGTGTTCAGACATAAGGTTTTTTAGAAGTACAAGTTTATGGTAACTTCATTATAAGCTCATTATAAGTTCTAACACTTATCTAGGAGTTATGTAGGTGATTTATAACACTGTCTTCACAGACTTAGGATAAAGATTAATCGTTAAGGTTTTTACTTAATTCTATAGTTAAATTTTAAGTACACGTTTATAGAGTGGGTTTTCACTGAATTCATAATATACAAATTAGATACTTTTATGATAACTACCTAAATACAGAAAGCAACCTTGGGGGCCTGGGAAATGTCATTAAAAGCTTCTTTTGAGTTTTCTTTAGAAATAAACACTGCAGGATAAGAGAAAAGTAACGAAGACACCTGGACAAGAAAGGCGATTACAAAAGCTTTGAAGGTCGTAAAAGCCCAAAAGAGAAGAACTGCTACATGAAGGACCGTGCACCTGGGAACTTTCTTGAAGCACTTCAAGGACTGTAATTTGGGACTCTTTTGAAGAGAGTTCCTGGCAGTGCTATTCTTGACATGATAATTGTTTTATCCATGTATTAATCATAATTGGTAAATGTAATATCATACAAGTTTATATAATCAATATACATATGTATGAGGGTTGACAAAAATTATTAGGCTCTGTTTATGTTTAACAAGGTTTTTACTTTGTGTCATTAATTAAGTTTTAGTGATATAGTTTAGTGTTTTATAGCTACTTTGAAGATTGTTTTAAGTTCATAAGTTTAAGTTCACACAATGATAAAATTGGTGCCTCAAAGATAATAATAATTGCTCCACTGCCTATCTTAAGACAAAGATGTTTTCCAGGAGGTTGCCAAGCATAAGGTAAAACAACCAAATCACCATTATCCTAAACTTAAAAGCTCATTGGCAATTATGCAACCATAATAATTTTAGTTGTGTTAGCTTTATTTCATTATGTTTAGTTCACCTTATATATTTATTCAGAGTAAAGATTAGTGTATGTATTTTCACAGTAAGTGACTTTCATAGTTATTCTTTAAATGCTAGCCACTGTTGTTTGGTCAAGTTAATGGGCTTCATATTCCTACTATCACTAGGTACAATCTATAGTTTTGTACTAGTGATTTTAAGGCTTTTTTAATTAGACAAGTGATGTGGAACCAAAGTCAAAGTAAACCTTGTATGCATTATGTTTAGTTTAAGTGAAACTCCTTTTACACTTATCTCAAGACTCATTAACTGAAAGTAGATAGTGCTTTTGGCTTATTCGTTTCTTCTAAAGACCGCTAGATGGTGGTAACTTTTAAAGCATATGTACATGAAGGACTTTTCTTTGTCTTGCCCCTTTTACAAATGCTATAAAAGCTTTCTGTTAATAAAGGATGTCATCTGTTCAGGAAGCAGGTGTCCGAGTATAAGATTTTCGTCTTTTGCCTATCTGTCTCTCCTTCAGGAGATCTCACGACCTGGCAAAGGGGCTGGACCCCTTCAACTAACCCCTACACCAGTTATCCACACTGACCTCCCACACACTGACCCTCCCACACCAGTTATCCATACCATGATCTCCCACATCAAGTTACTCACACCATGACCTTCCATAGACTCCCATACCCTGACCCCTACATCATGACTTCCTCACCCTTACCCACACACCATGACCCCTACACTGTGACCCGCATATTGTAGCTGTCCACACTGTGACCTTTCACATCCTGACCCTCATGCCATAGCTATCCATACCATGACACCCTCATAAGCACATTTTGTGGGGGGAACCCAAGAAAACTGATTTTTTGGGCTGTGGGCTCCTTGTAGTACAGGTTTTCCTCCAGGGTAAGTGTTTTAGGAACCCATCAGTATCAGTGTACCAGCTAGCCCTGCTGAGAGGCTACACTCAGCTTCAGTGAATTATTTTTTGGAGATTTCTTTCAATGTGTTTGCCCATTTCATGACGGGTGATTTACAAACACATTTGCCCACACCATGACAAGTGTCCAGCAGTTTTTGACCAACAGCATGCCCCACCCTCCCTATTCACCTGATTTCTCCCCCAGTGACATTTTGTTTCCCTAGATGAAAAACGTTCTCAAAGGGAAACTTTATGCCAATGTGGAAGAAGTGAAACAAAAAACAGCAGAATCACTAAAAAGCATCAAAATTGATGAGTTCAAAAACTGTTTTGAGCAGTAGAAAAAAGCATCTCAATAGCTGCATTGCATCAAACGAAGAGTACTCTGAAGGTAACTGAAGTTTAAACATGTAAGAATACACAATTTTTTATAAATAAATTCAGGGAGTTTTTTTTTTTTTTTTTTTGGTCCTCCTTCATATGTGCCAAGAAACCCTCCTGAAGCAGAGCAGCTGGGGTGAGACCCCTCAGGTGCAGTGTGGGTGGGTCCTGGTTTGTACTGAATTTTGCCATCCTGGGCTACAGCCTCCAAGAAATGGAAGCTGTGCTCACCTTGTGCACATCCTTGCCTCAAACCCCTCATTCCTCCAGAAGCACATCTTGATCAATGTGGCCCTGAGCTGCCTCCAAAGGGATTTTGGCCCTGTAATCTGGGAAGACTGACCAGAAATGAGCAGGGGTTACAACTCCTTCCAGTTTTGATCATTAACTCAGTCTCTTGTCAATCCATCCATCTACCCACCCACTTACTGGACAAGTGCTGTGGCCTGCT
Source organism: Carlito syrichta (assembly GCF_000164805.1). NCBI lineage: Eukaryota > Metazoa > Chordata > Mammalia > Primates > Tarsiidae > Carlito > Carlito syrichta. The sequence goes on along the minus strand of NW_007252972.1, from coordinate 602,157 downwards.
CGCTTCAGGGGCAGCCAGACCTGTCTCCTCCTATACACTGTGCTGTGCCAAGGTGTGGCTGTGAATGAAGCTTATAGAAGTAACAAACAGACGGGACCGGGGCTAGGCTTGTCTGCTCTTCCAACAGGACTGCTGGTGAGAAGCGGGGTGCACCCTAGACCCTCACATACGGGAGATGGACAACTTCCAGGACAGTGTATGGGGGCATCTGTAGAGGGTCAGGCCGGCACAGGCAGTGCAGACCCCAGCACTGGGAAGCAGACGTTCCAGACACCAACTCCAAGGTAGAAGGGGCTTGAAAACAACCGAGTATCCTACCTCCAAGCAGACACCTGAATTCTACCTACACTGCCCTGCAAGTACAGTCTGTACCTGGCCACCCCAGGGGATGGATGCTCCCAGGGTGGAAGCTGCCTGTCTCAAGGCAGGGGAGCTTCGAATGTATAGTGTTCCAGCTCTCCTACCAGATTCTGCACATCTCCTTTCCTAGATCCCAGTGCTGCAGGCACCGCCCAGGAAACAATGTCCAACTCACTTGACAGGTAGTGGCTGACAGCGGTAAACTGGCAATCACTGGGGACACCAGACTCCTCATACCTGCTGGGAAGGAGAAAAGGTCAAGTTCCTGCTGGGAAAGGAGGTGGGGTATGCGGGCACACATCACTCTGGGATGGATGGATGCTGAGGGTCCAGATGCCGGGACAGGATATAGAAGAGCCATCAGGCACTCAGAGGTGCCACCCCAAAGGTGAGTTTGGTGGTAGAAACAGACTCTAACAGAGGGGTGGGAGAAGCCACTGAGGCACCAAATGAGACTTTTCAGTCCCCATCAGTCCTCACTAGCCAGTGAGGACCGAGTCTGTGGCCTTTAGGTGAGAAGACAGGGAACGGTTAGGGCCTGGTGCTCACGGCGGGGGGGCATCTAAATGGAACCAGAGACCAGAGGTTTTCACACTCTGCTCTGGAGAGCTCCAGGGCAGCTCAAGGGGCCCTGGCAGCCGCTGGAAACATAGTGCAGCAACGTGGTACCGCATGGCTTCATCTCAGCATCTGGGCAGCGGGGCTCACCTGAAACTGTTTGAGGGAAAAGATTCTGAGGCCAAAACATCCAACTACTTGAGCCTGAGAAACTGGTCAGGAAAAGAAGAAAAAGCAGGTTCGGAGGACACAGCCAGTCTCTGCAAGGAGCCCTGGGAGGCAGGACAGACAGGAGGTACCCACAGGGCAGCTGGGCCTCGCACCTTAGAGACAGATGAGTGAGCCCTGGGCCTCTGCAAACTCCCCCCCCCCGGAAAAACCTCACTCTGAGGGAGACGTCCAGCAGTGAGCCCAGGTGAGGAGGACGATGTAGAAAGAGCAGAGCTCAAGTCTTGCTCCTCAAAAGAATCCTCCCCTGAACAGCACAAGAGAGCCAAGCCCCAGGGTCCAAGCACCTGGGGTCAGGCTCCAGGAGGTGTCACTGTAACTGGTCTGGAAGAAAAGGCACCCTGAGGACAGACATCACCCCAGTCAGGCGGTTAACATTTATTATAGCATTTATTGATCAGCCCCAGCACAGTTAGCACAAGAGCAAGTTGTGAGGGTTGAGTCCTGGACCCGGGGAATCTAGAGTCTGACATCTGATGGGGACAAACCATCCCTAGAGGATCCAAGAAAGCCAGCAAGGAACTCGGCCTGCACTGCCCCCTCCCCCTACTCCACCCAGTCAGCATGTTCTGCTGATTCAGAGCCCATGGGCTGGGGACATCAAACCTCCTGTGACACATAAAGTAGCTGCAATTCAACAGCTTCAGTTACAAGGCTCAGCCATGGGCACACATGAGCCCAGAAATGGCACAAAGTATATGATGCCCAAATGTAACCTAGACACATGAAGGAAATGGTACAAGGCAGTGGGACTCAAAGGAACAGTTCTAAAAACTACCTAGATTTTATAAACTTCACATATGCATTTAAAGCAAAAAACACACACTTCCAGGACTTAGGGCTCTGTCAGCAATGGCTGTTGCCTTTGTGTTTGCAGAGATGTAAAAATAAGAGAAACCGCTGCAAACCAAGCCCTCTCCCTTGAGTTTCCTCCGCTCTCACAGGATCACAGGGACAAAAGGTCTCTTAGTGGAATGAACAGAAAACATTGGAATGAAAACTATGTACTGATTCAGCTGCCATGATGCGAATTCAAGAAGGGAATGGAATTCAAGGACAAAGCAGTGAAAAGAACACAAAAAATACACCTATTTTGAGTACATTCAAAGAGGAGGTTAATCACTGCAGACAAAGGGCCTTCTGGAAACAGCGACAGACAGCGAGCACTGCCGCCGAAATGGTGAGGCTACGAGAATCAGCTGGACACTCGGAGAAAATAATCATGTCCCTCTACAACCAGTCTCAACAAAAATAACCAGGACAAACGACCCTTCCCCCAAAAGGACTACTAACATGTTAACAGCTGAGAATAAAAGCACAAATATTGCTGGAAATCTAAGCAGGCTGTTTTACTGTTTTCAGTGACTTATGTGCAAACCTAAGACTAATTTCTGAATGCTTTGATCAAGATTTATTCATGTAAAGCCTGTAAATATGAAATTCTGGAGAACATGGGACACTGACCTGCATATTGGACTCTGGGCCAAATGCTATACACGCCACACAGCGCCCGTGTGCTCTATCCAAGCAACAGACAGGGCTTGATTAGACGCTCCTATTTTTTTTCCAGAAAGGAACTTCTCCAAGACAACTCAACATGGGGGCCCAGGCACATTTTGGGGCCAGAGCCCACAGGATGGGATCTACTGGCAACAGAGGAATATTCCAGAGTCATGCTGCCAAGTAAGGTCTGAAGTGAGACATGTAAACAAGATGACATGCGGCCTATACAGCCTTGAGTGGAGTTCACTGATTCATGAACTGAGATCCAGCCCTCAGCAATCTGCCCTCAGGCACCATGCTCAGTCTACCCAACACAGGGACAGCTGCCAGCCCCACAGACCGAGACTCTGGAGGGGCAGAAGGAGGTACCTCAGAGCACACACAGCCTGTCCAGTGGCAGCGGGTACGGCCACTCATCAGCCGGGAGGGCAGCTTTTCTCCACATGGACAGACATCTCTACCCTAACACAGCAAGGCTCAGCAGCTAACACAAGATCAGAAGTGGCCCGGCCTGGCCCCAGTGCTAGCTAGCATGAGGCTCTGGCTTGTTTTAGGTTAGGATAGACCCTTCCAGAACACGGTCTCACTTTCAGATGATGTGACAGATGATAAAGTAAGACCTTGATGAACAGGGACATAGGCCATTCTGAGTAACTGAGTCCACACCTGTGGGTGCCCACACTCCTGGGAAGGCCCTTGAGCGTCTGGGTGTGAGCTCCTGCTACAGGTGGACAGTCAGGGCCACACAAACACAGCACTCTGTGAAGTGCGGAGCTGTAGGCACTGGCGGCCAAGGGCAGGCATGGTCACACGTCAGTTGTCATCTGCTGTGGATGAGCAGGGCAAAGGAGAGCGTGCCGGGGTCATACAACCACCAGGGCACTCCTGGAGGGCTTCAATCTTGACCACAGCCCTGAGAGCGCCGCGCCTCTGCCTCATCTGTCGCTGTCCCCTGAACACGGAGCGCAGTGCGCGCAGCTGCCCCACCTCCTGTGCAGTGAAGCATGGCTCCCTCTCTGCAAAGCGGATGACGGCGTCAAAGGATGCAGCTGCCTGCTCCCAGGCCACCTCGTTGCCCTCATCAGCATCTCCTCCACTATCCTGATCAGCTTTTGTCACCTTTTCTGGATTCCAAATGGCCCCTGCTGGCAACGTGACAGCAGGGAGCTGCACTTCTTCCACGTCCCTTTCTTCTGTGCCCCACTCTTCAGCCTGGCTTTTATGAAGTCTGTTGCTTGGGCAGGAAGGAGCCTCTTTCATGAGTTCCAAGATGTGAGCAAAAGTCTTATTGTGGGGCTTAGCTCTGAAGCGTTCTGTCTCTTCCTCCTCCACCTCTTCTTCCTCCGAAGAGGAGACTTCAGCAAATGCAACTGTGGGCCACAGCTTCCTCCAAGCCCGTCTGAAGACGTGGCTGGGTACCGCATTCCAGGCACAGGCCACGTTGAATATAGCATCGTTCATGTTATAGCGGGTGTGGAAACCCTGCAGGGGGACTGGAGGGTTGATGAAGTTCCTCATGAAGTCGCTTCGAATGCCCTGCTCCATGGGCTGAATCAATGCGGTAACACTGGAGGGCAGGAAGATGGTGAAAATGTTACTGGAAACCAACTCAGACTCCTGCGGGTGAGCCCGGGAGTTGTCTAGCAAGAGGATGGCTTTGCTGTCTTCAGGTAAACCTATGGCTCTGAAGTGTTCTCTCACTGAGGGAACAAAGATATGATGAAACCAGTCAGAAAAAATCTCCTTGTCCACCCAGGCATTCCCTTGGGCCTTATAGGCGACAGGCAGATGCTGGATGCCTTTGAAAGCCCTGGGGCCACTGCACTTCCCAATGGCCAAGGGCTTGATTCTGTGGGAGCCAGTGGCATTGGCGCACATAAGCACGGTCAGCCTGTCTTTGCTCTGCTTGAGTCCGGGCACGGCCCCACCTTCCGGGGTGGGATTTGGCAGACACCGCCAGAAAAGGCCAGTCTCATCAGCACTGTAAACCTGCTCGGGGGATAGACCATGCTCAGCAGTTAAGCTCCTGAAAAACCCACAGAACTGCTCAGCTGCTTGGTGGTCAGCCACCTGCTTTTCGCTGGATGCATCTAGCTTCTTAATGCCATGTCTGGCCTTAAAGCGCCAGAGCCACCCTCCAGAGAACACGCAGGGCTCAGTGAGCTGCATCTGCTCGTAGAAGTCCTTGGCCTTCTCAATGAGCATGGGGCCCGACACAGGCACACCCTCGGAGCGCTTGCCCAGGAACCACTCATACAGGACGCGGTCTAGGTGCTCCAGCTTGGGCGTGTGCAGCGTGCGCCTCTGCTCTAGAGCCTTGTTGGAGTCTGAGTTGGCAAAGAAGCGGAGCAGCTGGGCCTTGTGGGCCTTGATGTCATACAGTGTGGACATGCCCACGTTGTACTCCTGCATCAGTGCCTTACGGCTTTCCCCTTTCTCCAGGCGCGTGCAGATGTCAATCTTCTCCTTCAGGGTCAGCACCACCCTCTTCCGCTTCTCCCCTCTGCCCTTCCCGGCAGCCTGCTTGGAGGCCATGAGGAAGGGTGACTTGTTCCAGCGTTCACAGGCCACACGCCTGGACTAGGTAGCCGCGTCTCTTTTCCTCTCCTCTTGCTCCCCTTCCGTGCCTCAGTCTCTCCCTCTCCACTCTGCCTGCCCTGCTTTGCTAATCCTGGGCACGGGCCCCAATCCCTCCTTGGCTCCTTCCTGCACGTGCAGCAACCTCTTGCCTCAGCTTTCCTTTGTCTTCTAGGCTCTGGCACGCCCAGGCCTTGGCTCCCGAAAATGTCATCAGCTGCCAGTTCTCTCTGCAGAGGGCTGGCCAGCGTCAGAATGCCCTGGACTACTCTGCACAGCTGGAAGCTTGACCTTCTCTGCAGGCACTGTAGCAGCAGCTATTCACAAACACTGACCAGGTTTCAGGTAGTCAAGGTTTTACTGCATGAGTGGTGGGTGCCTCCCCAGTGTCCAGGATGGTGTCTCCAGGCACAGTGCTTCAGAGACTGGAAAGAGGAGAAAGAAGAATGTGATGGGGCACCCTTGAGCATCTTCATGATCCTAGACACATCGGGAACTCCACCTGAAACACAGGTACTGTGGAGATAATACACATGAGTGGGCCGGAAGAAGTTTGCCCCTGGGAGCACAGATGTGCTGCTCTTCCCAGATCCTGGAGTCAATCGCCTTGGCTGGAAACTAAAACTGGCTCTCACAAGAGCAACCTGGGCTTTCTGGGGCAAAAGACACTAAGGAAGAGGTCATCAAATGCAGCCATGAAGGCAGAGATGCTGGGTTCACCTGAGAGCTAACTTCCTACCTACCCAGACTGAATTTCTGGCTGTGATGCTCAAGGGATGCTTGACCTAGCCACCTTCTCTCATCCCTTATTCCGTATAGAACAGCAGAGGCAGGGGACAGAGGGAAGCAGGGAACAGGAATTCCTTAAACCTTCTGGGGCTGAGGCGCTTACAAACCTCTTCTGAAACAATGCCCCATCCCCATTTGGAGCAGGTCTCCTAAAATCCTTTCTCCAACTAAAGGCCCCAACTACCTCTAGAAAACTAGGCCTGGGAAGTTTCTCCAGTACAGTGGGCCTCAAGCTCCTCCAGGAACTGGGAAGTGCTACCAGTTTCTCAACCAGTGCCTGACCTCCATGACCACACAGATGCTCAGACAACTCTAAGAGGAGCCAAAGTCAATGGACAGCAAGTGACCTTTCTGGGGCGTTTTACACATGGGATCTCTCGAACTCAGGCTGCCCATCCTCCAGGCAGCCACACTGAGCCATTTGTCTCTGAAACCCCAGAGTGTCTACCAAACATGGCCCTCACTGCTTAGTGCTGTCTGTTCATCTGGCTCTACAATCAAGGCAGGGACACAGACCCTGAGGCACGCAGACACACACTCATTTGCATGTGCACACAACACACACCTACACTCAACTCACACATACACACTCAGAAGACACAGGAAAGGCCTGGGTCAGAGCAGGGGCTTCTTAAGTATTTGTTAACTTAGGAAGATCTATGAATAAATTACTAATTCATGCCAGAAGTCAGATACCAGAACTGTCTTACGGTCCACTGGGCGCAGCTTTTAAGTTTCTAGATGCATCTTCCGTCTAAGTTAGTGAGAGAATATGAAGAAACGTGACTCTACAGCCCTGATCGAGTGTATCTTTCTGTTGGAGTCTTTTAATTATCCTCTCGCCCTTCATCTATAAAGAAGACCTGGGATATTATAGTCCTTTCCAGGAGGACAGTCCCATTTTCTTATAATAATTCCGTAAAACACCCCACACCTCTTGCTGCACCACTGAGCAGACTAATAGGGTAGAGAGAATGCTTGCGGCCCAGGACAGCCTGTGGGATTATGACACACAATGCAATTCACCAGGCACCGTTGAGATGCTGGTGTCCTCCAGCCTGGGACTAAAAAATGATTTGCCCCAACAATGAACAGTTCAGTCGGTCTGTTCAGCTCAGTGTGTCTGCTATGGTCAGTCCTGGTGCCTCCCCTTGCTTCCTTCATGACCTGCCCCTGCCCTCACCACTCCACTCTCGTCCAGAGGGACTGTGGTGACAAGCTTACTGCCCTCCATCGAGGTCCACAATGAAGAGGCATGCAGTACTCACAAATGTACTTCACACTTCCCTCCCAAACCCTTATCTTGGTTGCTTCTTCCAAAGCCATGCAGTCAATGAGGCCAGAAGGCTACTTATGTGTCAAGTATAAAAACGTAGCCCTTAGAGAAAAAAACTCAAGAGAAATAAGTTTATTCAAATGCAGTAAAAGTTACAAAGACGAATTCTAGGCTTGTCACCAGCCAGCTCTGGGTGACTCTTTTCCCTTTATGAAGTTTCCTAGTCTGTAAAATGCAGGTTCTCATCCCTTAGGATCTTCTATTCTATTTACTGACAATGATAGGGTAACTTATGTATTGCTAGGCACAGTACACACACCCTGTTCCACAGGGAACAGGAGAGACGTCAAGGGCATAATCCACCTTTACGGAGATTTTTAATATGAAATCACTATAGAAAAACTAGGGAAGATATAGAATCCCATAATATCTTGTGAGGGACTTATTCGGGACTGGGATATCTGGAACAGTTTCCTGGAGGGGGCTGAGCACCAGAAATGGCCCCATTATGGGCATTTCTGATGCCTGCCATGTTGGCATGGCAGGGTAACACAGAGTGGCTGAACACACTGTTACCCTGCTTACAAGACATCAAACTTTCTTTAAAATAAAAGTCAGATATTCCTTCTGAAGCAATTTCTTAAATAAATGGGTAACGTGGCATGGCAAAAGAAACTAAGGTAGCTTCTAGCCTTGTGACTTTAAAGAAAGCACAGATACCCTGAGGTCACATGAACATGGAATGAAACCTATTATTCTCCTGCACCCAAAAGATAGACAAAAAATAAAGAGGACTATGGGGACAGAGTTGGGGAAAAAGAGAAAAAAGAGGCACTCGTTCACAATCAGACCCTTTCCTGTGTGAGGGGAAGCACAATGCCTCAGAAAAGACCCTAAGAAATGGGCTGGGTGCGGTGACTCAGGCCTGTAATCCTCTCTACTTTGAGAGGCTGAGGTGGGAAGATCACTTGAGGCCAGGAGTTCAAGATCAGCTTAGGAAACACAGTGAGACACCATCTCCCTGTATTAAAAAATAAAAAATAATTAAGGCTGGGCATGATGACTCATGCCTGTAACCTCAACAGTTTAGGAGGTAGAGGCAAGAGGATATTTTGAATCCAGGAGTTCAAGACCAGCCTGGGCAATATAATGAAACCTCATCTCTACAAAAAAAACAAATAAATTAGCCGGAGGTGGTGGCACGCTTCTGTAGTTCCAGCCACTCTGGCGGCTGACAAAGGAGGTTCACTTGTGCCCGTAAGTTGGAGGCTGTGCTGAGCAGTGGGTGTGCCACCGCACTCCAGCTTGGGTAACAAAATGACACCCTGACTCAAATAAATACATTAATGAATTAATGAATGAAAAGGTCCTGAGAAATGTAGGGGAAAGATGTAAGAAACAACCTTCAACCTTTTCACTATTGTAAATAGTGGTACGGCGTGTGGGAATAGGAGGAAATACTCAAAAAAACAATAAGTATTCTTGAAACTGTGGAAGAGATAAGCTTGGAGGGGGAAAGGAACAGAAACATCAGGGCTGTGCATTCTGCAGGACAGCACTGGGGGCTGACTGTCTAAAGAGGGGGTGTTAAAAACACAGATCCCTTTATTGGTAGAGGAGAGGCCCCAGGCATCCAATGAAGGGAATCTTGAAGCAAGGAGGCTTCTCGGGGTGACTGTAGAGCTGGTTTCGAAAACGTTTCTATCCCAGGAACCATGTTTGCGGGCAGAAATTCAGTTTTGGGCAAGAACAACAACAAAAAGAACAAGAAAGCAAAGTCTCAGCCTGGTTTCTTTCGGAGGCAAGGAGACCTCGTGAGCAACACTCTTAGCAAGTGGAAGCCCAAGAAGGGTCTGATCTGGACCGTAAAGGTCAGGCACGGTAGTGTAGGGATAAATTAGACTTCAGACCCGGGTCCCTGGCTGGGCGGGGACCGGGACAGGCGGGAAGCGTAGGGATTCGGGCCCTCCGAGCTGGGCTCCCCGGGAGGGGGCGCTGTTGCCCGCCGCTCTGCCTGGCC